>NW_028244087.1:0-184853 GCF_964263255.1 Lissotriton vulgaris
TTGTGCAAAAATGCTATCAGTGCAATAGGCTAGTGCAATTAGGCAATTTTCAAAACCGTGTTTAAATACAGTTATTAAAAACAAACATATGTTTCAGTAAAATACTTCGTGGTTCGTAGCGCTCACTCAGTCGTCTCCCTTGAGTGTCTCTGCGCGTCCGATCTTACCTCAGTCTTTAGTAGGCAATCGGGCGGAAGAGGCACCTCTGCCGACTAGACCGGAAATGACCTGTTCTGCTCCGCCCTCCACACAAACGGCACACAGCCGGGGTGGACCGGAGCAGGCAGTCTAAAAAGCAGTGAGTGTATCCTCAACCGAACTTTGTGCAAAAACGCTATCAGTGCAATAAGCTAGTGCAATTAGGCAATTTTTAACTATGACTCTTTAGACTATGACTATGATACCCAGCACTGACTCTACAGTTACACTGAGCACTTCTAGCACTCCTAGTATCCCTATCACTCCTGGCAGCTCCAGTCATAGTACTCTGTCTGGGACGAACTTAGGCCAAATAATACCTGGGGTGGATTGTATGGCAGCAGGACTGGAAGCAGCAATGGCTCAACCCCCCGGGTGTACAGGATCAATCACTCCAGAACCACCCACCCTAGCGCCACCGACCCTAGCGCCACCCTTGGTGGATCAAACAGAAAGGCAAGTGGAGGATAACATTGGCCCAGATCAAATAGGGCCGGACCCCGACTGGAGCTCCTCTCCGGAGGCGCAGGAAGGTAGGGGTGCGATACCCGGTACTCCTGATGGGGAGAACTTATTTTCTATGGCAGAAGAATCGGACTAGTTAGGGGTAAGTGATGTGGAGGCTTCTGAGGGAGATGGTTCGGCCGACGCTAGTGATACAGATAGTGCACTAATACGACAGACACACTTAGACATGCTGCCAGCCACTCTAAAGGCGGAAAACATCCTGGCTCCCGGCGCCAAAGTACCCACACCCACTCTGACTCTGATATAAATCTCCAGTGGGATTATTCTAATACCAACCTTGGCCAAGAAGGAGAAGAGGAAGGGCTCAGATTCCAAGAGACCCCTCAGGCCTCCTGCGCTAAGGGGGATCCGGCTCCATCAATATCTCTCATATATGCAATTTGAAGCCCGTCAGGAATACAAAAGGGCCCAACTGGCGACAAAAAAAATCCAGGGCGCAATCAGGAAGACCACAAAAGCCTGTACCGAAGTCATGGTCCGCACTACGGCACTGGAGGAGCGGGTGGTAGGGCTCGAGGCTGGACTGGAGAGAACTGAACAGAAGACATCAGCTAATGATGCCAGAATGGTGGACATCTTATGGAAGCTTGAGGAGTCGTAAAACCGACAGCGATGAAATAACTTGCGCCTGCTGGGCATCGAAGAAAAAGTGGAAGGGGGAGACATACGCTGCTTTGAGATCAAGCTTTTTAAGTCTGCCTTCCCAAAGCTCTCATTCTGGAACTGGGAAGCCGAGATCCAGCGCGTCCATGGGTTCCCCCTAATGGTTAAGAAAAATCTTGGACAGGATCAAAGGCCACCAGCTATCCTTATATTCTTTTGCCAACTTTTTACTGAGGCAAGCAGTATTCGAAAAGGCTCGACCCGGTGCCAAGAAATCAGTGCGACCGGACTTCTGCCATACAACTGTGGAGAGAAGGTGGTGCCTGAGGTAGATGATCTCTCCCTTTGAAAAATTTGGTTGCGAAGTCTATTTGATGAGTCCTGCTCATTTAAAAGTGATTTATCAGGGTCGGATAAGAGTGTTCACCTCTGAGATTAAAGAAAGGGGTTATTTAAAGGAGATATCAGACGAATAGATAAGTATGTATAAAAACAGGCGACTAAGAGGGGGGATACAGGGGGGATAGGGGGACAGGGGGAACAAAAGGCCATCAACTATAGGTGTCCGCCCCATCCCTTTTCTTTCTTTTTCGCCTTTTGATGTTTTGTTTGGCTATTGGCCCTGTTGTTGGCTGTTTTTTTTTCACACAAGTCAGGGTATATAGGAGCATGGTTTTCCTGGGACAATCGATATGGGATACTGGGCAGTCAAGCACGTTGGGTGAAGGGGGGCTTTGCTCCTCGTTTTTTTTATAATGGTCAGGGAGCAACAGGGGTGCACTAACATGGGATGCATCACGAGGGTCTGGGGACCTTTTTTGCCGAAGTGATGGGTGGGAGGGGCTGAGGTGAGGGTGGGTGGATCCTTGTTAAAGGAGGAAAGGACTCAGAAATGAAAGGGGCAGCTCTGGTGATATATCCGTATTGTTTTTTTCCCGCCATGCTTATTTCTGGTATAGTAAATATAACCAATGGGGGGAGTCAGGATAGCTACTATTAATATATGTTGATTAAACAACCCAGCGAAGCGGAGCAGGAATAAAGAAGATGTTCGAATTCTTAGGGCAGATATTATTTGTCTCCAGGAGACCCACATGGAAGCCAGCAGTAGTAAAATTATGGAATTAGATGGCTTTCAGCTGATCATATGTTTAAAGCAGGAGGTCAAGATCAGGGGGGTGGCCATATTTGCACGCTGTGGGTTGGCAAATTTTTCACGCTCAATTTTCAGATAAATATGGCAGGTGTGCCATAACTCAGGGTGTCATCGACAATAACATCTTCACTATATGTTCAGTCTACGGCCCGGTGTTAGATGCTTCAGAGTTGTATGGCTGGCTGAATACGGAATTGGTGGGGTGGCGGTTGCCTCTCATAATTTATGGAGACTTCAACATGAATATGGGCTGTGCACTATCGAATCAACCCGATCTGGCTTATTAAGGATGTAAACCTAAAGTTTATCGGTCTCTATGTCAGCTGAAAGAACTTCATGGGCTGGTGAATGCCTGGGCTGCAATTAGAAGTGGGGCGGATGGGTTTACGTATTATTCAGCTCCACACCAATCACATTCAAGACTAGATTATTTTTTTTAATTCTCGTAGCTTGGTGTCGGGATGTAAAATTGAGAAATATCCCAAGGTCATGTCAGACCATAATCCTCCGGTCTTGGAAGTGTGTATTAAGTGCCCAAAAATACTTCTATCTGGACATTCAACAGGGCTTTGCTGAATGATAATGAATATGTAAAAAATATGGGAGTTTGGATCACTAGGTTTGTGAAAGAGAATCGGGGTAGTACCAGTTTGCAGAATGTCTGGGATACGTTAAAAGCTGGGGTTAGAGGGGAGACCACACAGTTTGGATGGAGGGCCCAGAAGCTAGAGAAGAATAAGATAAATAATCTCTATGCAGAACTGGTAAAAGCTGAGTTAAACCTGCTTCAAGTAATTTCTGAAAGAGGAAATATTGAGGCGGCACAAACAAAGATTTTAACTATTAGAGCCGCTATAACTGAGATTTCATCAGCCAAAACTGCAGCCAGGTACTTTGCCTGGCGCACAAACATTTATGAAAGTGCCGAAAAGGTAGGGCATATGTTAGCTGTCCGAACAAGAGAAAAAGATGTTCAGGCTCGGATTACAGGAATTATTGACCCAGATATTGGTTTTGTGAATGACCCGGACACTATCCTTGCCGCCTTTGAAAAATATTATCAGAGGCTGTACTTGGAGGACAGGCGGAATATTCTAGCATTACAGGATGAAATAGCAGGATTTCTGGACAGGGTTAAAATAGAACCACTGCCTCTGACAGAGCGGGTAATGCTGGATGCTCTGATCACTTTAGAGGAGGTTAGCAATGTACTGGAGGCGGCCCCATCAGGTAAAGCAGCAGCGCCTGATTTTCCTCCGGGAGAATATTAAAAGAAATTTCAAGGACGGCTTGCACCAATTATGCTGGAGGTATTTTGCCTAATTCAGGGGGTGGAGCCCTCGCTGGACTTGTGGAGGTTTGCTAAAATTGTTCTATTATTAAAAAAAAGGAAGGTGGCCACAGACTTAGGGGCTTATCGGCCAATCACCTTGATCAACAACGACAATAAAATTTACCTCAAAAAGCTTGGCGAATAGATTGGCGTCTGTAATAAAAAAAATTGTGTCCCACAGCCAACACGGCTTTGTCCTGGGCCGGGCAACCATAGACCATTTTCGCAGAGTAATATAACTGGCTTTAATTTTACTGGACGCCGAAAATGCTTTCGATAGGGTCTCCTGGCCCTTTTTATTGGCGGTTTTGAAGCATTAAGGAATCGGGGAAGGCTTTATTCGGGCCATTAAAAGTATGTATCAAGATCCAATTGCCAAGTTAGCACTGATGAAAACACACTCAGGGGAAATTAATATAGGGCGGGGCACTAGACAAGGGTGCCCCTGCTCTCCCTTGTTATTTGCAATTTATATTGACCCTCTAATTAGACTAATACAAGAAAGCCAGGTAATATTACCAGTTGCTGCTCGTGGAGGAGAGGTAAAAATTCCAGGCTACGCCGACGACTTAGCGATAGTCACGTCGGCTCCACAGGAGACTCTGAAGGAGCTAGATGTGTTAACATCTCGCTTTGGTAAATCTCCGGCTATCATATGAACAAAAGTAAAACCCAAATAGTCATCAATGAACAAGTCGATTTTGCTGATCAACGGATTGTAGCAAATTCAAGATATTTAGGAGTCGAGATAAGTGCTACTCCTACTGCTATTGTAGAGCTAAACCTTGCGCCCTTAGTAGTGAAAAGGAAATTTGATACCAAGAGGATGAGCAATCTTTATCTGACACTTATGGGTCGAAGCAACGTTATCAAAATGATTTTTCTACCCAAGATACTTTACTATTTCAGAGCGGGGTGGCTGGTCTGTTCCTAACTTCCAGACTTAATACTGGGCCACTACCGTGAAGTATTCCGACGAGTTGATAAATGGGAACAACCCGGACAACTCAGAAATTTCTATTTTTCAACTTATTTGCGGGGGGAGAAGCCAGGGGTCTTTTATTACGACAAATTGACTTTGCTTATTATAAGAGGTTTAAGTTTAAGGTTCTGATAGGAGTCTATAAAGTCTAGACTGCAGTCAGGAAAAAGTTTGGAATTGGCCGGCTGCATGGGTATTTACCTCTTGTTGATAATAATGCCATATGCTCGGAAATCTTTAATGATGCCTTTTTTAGAAGATGGGGAGATAGAGGGATTTATTGTATCGGGGATCTTCTTTCTGGCAATAATTTACTTTCTTTTGAGGCTCTTAAAGATAGATTTGGTATAGGGAACAAGGATTTTTTTTAATTCTTACAAATTTGGGATTTCTTTGAGAAAAAATGCCAGAACCGGAATCAAATCCCACTTTTTGATCCGCTTAAAAGTAATCCTCCGCAAACCGCTGCGTTCTACAAAGCCATATTGAAAAGATGGGGGATGATCTTATTAAGCCTTTCGATAGCTAGCAAACAGTGTTACAGGCTGGACAGGGGGAATGTGAGGATTTTCTGCTCTTCAGTCAAACATCATGATTATCTGCAAATTTGCAAGTGCAGTGCTTCAAGACCTGGTGTAATCTGTATGTGACTCCAGCTCGCATATACAGATGGGGCAGTACTACTGGGATACAATGTCCTCGCTGTGGGGTGATGGCCGCCAACAGCACACACATGTTCGCTAACTGTCCAGGACTCTCCCTAATACTACCCAAAATTGAACAAAGGCTGGGGGCTACACTAGGTCACATCGTGACATTTACCCCGCAGACAATAATGTTGAGAATTTCTAACCAACCGATGGATGAAAATCATAGAAAATTGGTGTTTTTCGCTATGGCGGTTTTTCGTTTATGATTGGCTACAGCATGGCTTGAGGTAGTTCCACAGCCAGATTATGTTTGGTTTAATAAATGTTTATCTATATATATTGTAATGTAATGTAAAGTCACATTTATATAGCGCTACTACCACTCCATGGAGCATCTTGGCGTTCAAGACCAACCCAGCTGGAATAGGTTGGTGGACTAGAGGCAACTCAGAACACACTACACACTTTACACCAGTGCCCTACAGGCAGCCTCAGCGAGGGAGAACACCCATGTCTTCAGGGATTTGCTGAAGTGGCTCTCATTAGACATAAGCCAAAGCTGGGGTGGCAGTTTGTTCCAAGCCCTGGAACCCAGGACAAAAAGAGATTTCCCACCTTTAGTGACCAATCTGAATCTGGGGGTGACCAATAGATTTTGATTGGCGGACCACAGGCAACGAGCTGGCTGATAACGTTTAAAGCCATTGGACAAGTACCTGGGTCCTTGTAGCTGAAAGGCTCTGAAGGTGATAACAAGGACCTTAAATAAAATACGCTTGTGTATTGGTAACCAGTGGAGAATCTTAAGCGCGGCCGAGGCAGATGACTTTCTGGGCCAGCGAAGTACCAAACGGGCGGTAGCATGCTGGACTAACTGCAACCTGTGGAGCACGGCTTTATTAGTTCCTGCATAGAGGCTGTTGCAGTAGTCCAGTGCAACTACCACTGTTTTCCTTGCTGCAAGAGGAAGAAGATCAAAGAACTTCCTAAGCGATCTAATGATATGGAAACACGTGCTAGCCACGCCTACTGCTTGCTGCTTAAATGACAATTGGTCATCAAACTTGATGCCCAGATTACGAGAAGAAGAGATAGTGTTGGGAGGGGCTTCAGCATCCTCGGGCCACCATTGTTTGGGGGAAAACAAGTTTTGAGGGCCGAAGGGCAAGATTTCCGTCTTCACGGAGTTACACTTGAGGTGATTGTTATTCATCCACTCAAATGTGGCTGTAAGACAGTTTTTCAGATTTTCCTCTGCTCCGGGCAGCTCCCTATCCAACACCAGGATAAGCTGCGTGTCATCCGCATATGATATAGTGCTAATCTGATAGGAGGCGATTAGCTCAATCAGGGGTCCCATGTAAAGATTGAAGAGTACAGGGCTCAAACTAGAGCCCTGGGGGACCCCTGAGCTGGTGACTTTTACTTCAGATTTAAATTTACCCAATACCGTGAATTGACGTCTTTGGTTGAGGAAATTTCTAAACCATGCCAATGCCACTCCTCCTATGCCTGCGTTAAATAAACGGTCGACCGAGATTGTATGTGAGACTGTATCGAAGGCCGCCGATAGATCGAGTAAAATCAAGACGGCCTTCTTCCCTTGGTCCATAGCCATTCGCAGGTCTCTGCCGTAAACAAAAGGGCAGATACAGTAGAGTGTTTAGATCTAAACCCTGATTGATTGGTGTGCACGATGTTATTCTCCTCAAGAAAATTCGTAAGTTGGTTATTAACACATTTTTCCATCAGTTTAAACACCACAGGGAGCAGGGAAATAGGACGCAGGTTAGAAAGAGTGGTTGGGACAGGTAGAGCCTTTTTCTGAAGGGGCTTGACCACTGCAAGCTTCCATTCACAAGGGATTTCTGACGTAGCCAATAATGAATTAATAATGCTGTTGATAGTTGGATTTATCTCCTCGACCAACGCCTGTAAAACCAAAGGCGGACAGGGGCTAAAGGGGGATCCAGATTTACTTACTAGAATGGCCTGGTGTGAATCCTCTAGCGAAATGGGCGCAAATGAATCAAAACAAGTGGTATTAGTTATTTCATTGCCCGACCTAATCTTTTCAGAGTTCATCAAGATTGATGACACAAGGGGGAAATCCTTCACGATGTCTAAGATATTCTTCTTAAAATAATTAGCGATAGCATTACAGAGAGGTAACGAGGGGGGAATTTCCTGCGAGAGTACTGTAGGATTGGTGAAACTGTTGACGATCTTAAAAATCTCCTTCTGTCCATTTCCAGAGGAAGAAATAGCCTCTAAATAATGTGCTTTTTTTGCCAACTTGATTGTGGCATGGTATTTCCTTCGGGCAATTTTATAAGTGTCACGGGCAACAGCCTCGTAGTTTCTTCGCCACCTCCGCTCCAATGATCTCACTTCGCCTAACTCCATTTTTAAGGCTAATGAGAACCATGGGTTCTTTCTATTTTCGACACGGCTTGGATTTTTAGTATTCGTTGGATCCGAGGACGTACCAAGTGTCACAATCCACTCACAGAATTTCTGGTTATCTATCGAAGTGTGGCCAGTTAATGCGGGTTTTCTCTCTCTTAATTTCTCCAAGAGGTCCGGCCGAGTGAGTACGTTTTTCCAATCTGGTTTGCGACTGGCATTAATTATTTTCGTACTTTTCACTGGGACAGTATGTTTTAAAAGAAGGTCAAATGGAATAAGTTTGTGGTCTGACCAGATTTAGGCACAAGGGGATTTGACTATCAGACTATCTGAGTTAGAACAAATACAATCTAGTACATGACCTGCTATGTGAGTGGGTTCTAGCGTTAGCAGGGTAAGGCCACGAATTTTGATAATGTCCATGAAACAAGTTGCCCCTGGCTCCTTAGGGGAGTCTAAGTGGAGATTAAGGTCTCCTAACACCGTACAATGGGCAAACCTAAGCGTAAGATCGCTCAGAGCATCTCCAATGCTCTCCAAAAATTCAGTGGGTGGGCCAGGTGGACGATAAATCAGAGCGCCAGAAAAGGTAAAGGAGTCATGAATACCAAGACAAAAGGCCATGGCCTCTGCCCCCTTAATGTCTGGTAACTCATACATAGTACACTTCATTGTGTTGCGGTGGATGATTGCCAAGCCACCTCCCCGTCGCAGAGGCCTATCTAGTCACTGTATTAAGAAATTTTGCGGAAGAGCCACTGCTATATCCGGGTTAAACCAGGCACGAAGCCAGGTTTCCGTAACAAGAAGCCAATCTAAATTCATCTCTATGATCAGGTCGTTAAAATGTTGTGCATTTTTGCACATCGACCTAGCATTGATAAGCCCCCCTCGTAGAACAGTAGGTTGTGTGTCCACTTGAGAAGATGACTCTGGAATAAGCGTCGCCTTGCAGTGGGAGCAACAAGCTGGGCTGTCCCATGTATCTGGTAATAAGGCATCGTGACAGTGCGAGGAAAACTTATTAGGGGAGCATAACCACTCCCTAGGCAAACCTGGGCCACTATTACATGGAGCGGAGTACCTTGCCTCTGACGCCTCCTCGACGCTGACGAGCGCAGACGGGCAGGACTCTGGCTTGACTCCGGCGTGAATACGGCACGCCCACTGCGCGTCTCCATGACAGGTTTAAACAGGGGATTCGCCTGCACGCCTGAGCACTAGAGCGCTCACCATGATGGCGCCGCTAGACGTCCATACCTACACCCAAGATGGCTGCAAAACGTGTGGACCTGCAAATAACCCACTAAAGCAGCGGTGGATGTGCCGATTATAGTGCAAGTATGCGCTATAGGTACAGTTAAAAACAGGGGATGAAAAGAAAAGTATTTATAAAGGATACACAAAACAAGTTTTAAAACGTGCTTACTGCTGCGAATTAACTAGCTAAAAGTGTATAGTGCCTAGAATGCGCAGCGTAGCGCAGAGGATGCGGAGATTGCGGTGGTAAGGAGAAAGGGGAGACGGGCCAGAGAGAGAGGAGAGAAGCTCTGGCTGCCTCTGACCAATTGGCTCAATAGCTTGGTATGAAACATTTTGTTGTGTTTTTTAATTCCTTTCTCTCGGGCTTATAGATTTTTTCACTTTTCTTGAGGATGGATTCACCTGGAGGGGGGGGGGGGGAGAAAAATACTGGGAAAAACATTTGGGGTATCAGTCACAGTTGATGCTTTTTTTATCTGTTGTTTATGAATTATGCTTGTCTTCTTTTGTGTTCTGACACCCCAATAAAACACATTTAAAAAAAAAGTAAATAAAAGACACTGTTTAATGTAATTTATTTTGGAATCATATATTTATGTTTATTTAGCACTACTACATATAATTTACATTGTAAAGTAAAATAAACTTGTGTTCAGAATTCAAACACTTTTTTATGTGGCTTTTTCTTTAATAAATCTTCTTAAATAATGCAGATATTTGATTTAAAGTGCCTTAATAAGAGTTTGGTGCTAAGGCAAAGCTGTCACTTTTTTGATAGTCTTCCCGCCAGTTGCCTTGGCGGTCTGACCGCCCGATTCCAATCCTGGTGGGAACTTGGCTACAAGACCCCTTCGGACTGCTGCCATCACTGAGACTTCTGCTTCCGTGTCGATGGTGGGAAAGCCGGAGGCAGGACTTGGAGGAAGTCCCTCCAAAGTTCCTACTGTCGTGATTACGATCTGCCCTTCTTTCAAGCTTAATTCTGGTGGGGACACTGACATGCGCAAGTCAGTGGAAAGACACAAAAAGTGGTAAAAAGGTGCCTTTTTTCAGGGTCCCACATCAGAATCTGTGTTGGACGCCATTGTCCAGGTCCATACTGTGCTGCTGCCATCAGGTCACAATGATCTGCAACCCTGTTGTCGCCGGATGCAATGGTAGGCTTCACTGTCACTTCTCCTAAATGGTACATTTTAGCAGTTCATTATATTTAGCATACAGCAAAACATAGAGTACACGTGTCCTACATATACATTAGTAAAAAGAACAATTGATGGACAGAATGCAGAACAATGTCATACATTCACCCCAGTACAGATATTTGGGCCTAAATCCAATGTGTTTTTGCTCCTCATGCCATTCCAGTTTGAACCAGCCATATGCAAATCAGTCTTGACCATGCGCCCAATGTGAACAGTCCAGCCTGAACTGCCAGGCCAGGTCCTCCCTGGACTGGAAACAAGCATCATGGGACTGGTTTTGGGGTTTCACCCCTCATCAACCAGGCTAGCTTGACTCCAGTGGCATGGAGAGCATGGGTCCTACGTCTGGACATACGCGCCCCACTCGGGGTGACAAATGCAAAAATAAGAATTGATGGCAGAATGCAGAACAATGTCATACATTCACCCTGGGGCAGAGAGCAGGGTCTAAATCCACCATTTATTTTGCTCCCCATGCCATTCCAGTTTGAACCCAGTTATATGCTAATCAGTCTTGTCCCTGTGCCCATTTGGACCAGTCAAGTCTGAACTGCCAAGCCAGGCCCTTCCTGGAATGGAAACAAGCATCCTAGGAGCGGTTTCGGGGTTTAACCCCTCAACAGTCAAGATAGCTTGACTCCAGTGGCATGGAGAATATGGAAGTAACTTTCCATAACAATATTATGTACTAAACGTGTGGTTTTGAAATTAACCAACATAGAATAGAATGCACACACAAATACATGTGGGATATTAATTTGAATGAAATTGCCAAGCATAATTTACTAATTTGTCGTATATTGTGTCGTAAAGGGTACGTATTTGTCGTAATCTAATTGAAAAATTGCATGAATGTGCTTTTTCTCTGTTTATTTGTGGCATAAATCATGAAGATTTGTAAGTAAATTCATGCATATGTGTTGCTTAAAGCTAGGTAAATAATAACTGGGATATTTTTAGAAGAGGGGAGGTAAACAGAAAGGCTTTATTTCATACATTTACGTTTATTTGTGTTTGTTTCTATAATAGTTCCTAAACTGAGCCTATGTGACCAAAAGAAAATGGAAGCTGACTGTGACTCCGAGGTGGCCATCTAAGTACGCATGCGCCGACTGGAAGCGCGAGCTGCCTGTGCCTGAGCAGTATGGGTCAAAGACAGCGTTGCCTGCTACATGGAGTACATGCCAAGTTTATTGAAGTCAGCAAGATGACTCGTGGGAATGGGACATTAAATAACAATTTAAAGGACTCTTCGAAGGAATTAAAACTTGAACAATGGCACCACTATTTTTTTCAGTCATAATGATGACTCCGCATAAATTGAACAGTAAAGCGATGAGGTGATGCTCATCCAACTCTAAATTGACCAATCACGGACATTTTAGGACATAAGAGTTACGAATTTAGATAGATAAGTTAGTGAAAAAGGGTATAAAAGAGGACATTTGGGACTTTGAAGGGAGCTTGCTTTTCGACTTAACCTTTGCACCCCGAGATGCTGTCGGTCTGTGAAATTTTTCTTATGGCGCAGGGACTTTTCTGAACTTTAACTTTTGAATGGGTGCAAAGTCCTATGAGAGGGAACATTCAGAGAGGTAGAGAGGTGTTTCTTTGGGAACTATTTTGTTTTTGTGCTGATGTCTGCGTCTGTACATCTGGGTAATATACTTTTGACCTATTTTTCCTAAACTGTTATGCTAATAAATGAATGTTTTTTTTTATTTAACTTTTCTTTCAGGATTATTAATGCATAACTGAATTATTCTTTCAAGTAAACGTAGAGATCATGCTAGGAGATTAAATCTCTAAATAAAAATGAAATAAATGGAGAATTAAGCAGGTCTTGTTGTCCTTTAGTTAACTTTTACTAGCTAATCCATCGAAATTGAATAGTGGGGTGCTTTAATATTTTCCTTCGGAAAAAAACATGGTATTAGAATTAAAACTACAGGTGTAAATAATGTATACATCTTAAGTTTAGGCACTCCACTATTGCCCCACGGCTCTCCTTTTGGTCTTCACTGAATCCTCGGAGCAGAATAAATGTGTGAATGAATGAATAGTAGATATTATGGGCCCATTTGTGAGAAATTAGTGAATAGCTCCTTGGGTTAAGTTGATGGTTTATGAAGAATTTTTGGAGCTGCGCTGCACCAAACCCACATCTGAGGTTACCTGCCCCACTTGGGGTGACAAATGATAAAAGAAAAATTGATGGACAGACTGCAGAACAATGTCATACATTCAACCCATTACAGAGATCTGGGCCTAAATCCATAGTTTTTTTGCACACCATTACATTCCAGTTTGAACCCAACCATATGCAAATCAGTCATGACCCGGTCCCCAATGGGAACAGTCCAGCCCAAACTGCCAGGCCAGGTCCTCCCTGGACTGGAAACAGGCACAGTTTTGGGGTTTCACTCCTCATCAACCAGGGTAGCTTGACTTCAATGGCATAGAGAGCACGGGACCCACATCCCCCATGAGGCACAGGGTCAAGACTGATTTGCACATGGCCAGGTCTAACCGGGGGTTGGCACAGTGAGCAAAAGAATGATGGATTTAACTCAGATCTCTTGACTGGGGGTGAAAGTTTCGATTTATTTGCATTCCGTCCATCAATTTTCTACATATATATTAGGGCACAGACACAACATATATTTGTGTTTCAGATATACACATGTTGTACCTACCTATCTATCCAGCAGCGAAATGTCACTCCATTGGACACTGCTGCCAAGAAACTGCCAGAGCATTGGGAAAATCACAATATGGTGGGTGGGTTACCACTGATACAGCTGTCTTCTTGGGGCCTTCGCTGCTGCGATACGGCGGTCAGACCGTCAAACTCAAAATAAGGCCATAAATATATAGCTATATTTTATGTGCAGGTGCATGTATTTTTAATGTTACATTTGTACTTTTTAAATTGACTTTTTACATTATAAATATATATTGTTTAACTATTTCAATTTAGATATAGATCAGCATATTGTTTTCAGTGCTTATATAAAATATATTTTTAATCAATATATATTTCTAGTGGAAAGTTTTGTAATAGATATTTTATACGTACAGTATTACTTACTATACATTTGCCCTCTCAATATTTTTGCTGTGGCTATTTTCGTTCCATTATTTTTGAACATAAACAATTCTTGATATTCCAATAAAAAACTCTAAGTATTATGAAAAATTAAGACTAAAATTACAAACGAAGTTAACACATATTTATGTATGACCAGTCAAGGTGCAGTATTTAAAGCAGAATAAAAAGACTATCTCAAAAAGCCTTTTGAATCTATTGACTTTTGAAAATATTGTGCCAAAGAAGTCATCACTATTACGCATCTGCACAAAATGTGATATATGTTAATTTTAGACTCATCCAACTGTCAGTCCGAGTACAACCTCCTTTAATCAAAAGCATAACAACCCTAATAAAGAAAAAAATTCACCTACAAATGTAAAGCTAAAAATGGGAAAACAAAGTTTTTCAATTTAAAGACCCCATTAATTGTACTCTGTTTGACCCCACAAAGTAACAATAAAATAGGTGCGATAAATGTATTATAGAAGCTTGCTGCAGTGGGGCAATGCTGGTCTTTATTGTTGAAAGATCACTGTCAGTCGTGTATACAGGCAGCGAGGAGATACATTCAAAATGCACTTTGTGGTCATGAATCATACACTTTGGGAATGTAGGCAGGCATGTTGCGATGTTGAATAATTAGGACCGTTGGCACACTTTGGGTGGCTCCATTTTTGGCACATTGGGGTCTACTTTCATTCCTCTACTAGGCTGGAGTTGTGCTTCTTTGATCTTGTTCTCATTGTGTCTGACTTATCTGTGGCATGCTGGTATCTTGTTGTTGCTGGAAATCTGTATTCTGCATGTGCATCTGTGTTTTAGAACCACTTGTGTGTACCATGTTCACATGACAACATGTCTTACAGACATAATTGTTACTGTACAAAGTCTGAATTGTGCACAGTTGCATCTAAATTGTAACAGCTCGTGGCCCGGGGGGGGGGTGGGGGGGGATACACTTGGCAGCTATGCCTTGCTAATGCATAAGTTGTAGATGTGCATACCCCAATGAATACATGTGTGATTCAGATCGGGGTCATGAAACCAAAGTGCCATGACATTGTTTTGTTAGGTAGACTGTTTCAGAAAAGGCTATGTTTTAAATTGTGGCCTACAGTATAGAGTTGGGCTTGGTAGATTGTGTGAAATCTTCCTGTTTGTGTGTGGCATATTACTTTCGCATTAAGAGAGAATGTTGTCACAATTGTTTGCTAATGCTCATGTCTGCTTTTGTATGGAAAGTGTGCCTGCATAATGAACTATTTGCTTGCAGTGTTAGTTGTAAAGAGTTATCTGCTCAACCTATTTGAAATCTGAGAACCTCATTAGGAGTGGCCTTGTAAATGAACCTGATTTACCCCACCCCCAGAGTTACCAATACCAAAGGTAACTCTTGGCTATACATAGGAGTGGGTTAAAGCTGTCCCGTTACAAATTGGACACTGAGGGTCTTCTAAGAAATTAGGAATTAGCAAGGGAATTGGAAATCCCTGGTTCGTTTCACCTGATAATACCTCATTTTCCTCTGCATTTTTACAAGGAGATTTCAGCTGGCTTCTGCAGCCAACAACCCCTCGTAAAAGTACAGAGATTTATTGTGTTCCCATCAATCTCACAATTCTGATTGGACTGTAACTGTCACTACCGGCTCCATCAGAATCAAGGGAGCACTGAAAATTAGGGCCATGTGTGACTTACAGCTAAAATTCAGCATTTTTGATTGGGCCAAATTACAGTTTTTTGTTTGAGAGCTTAATTATGACAATGGGATGTATGACATTATAACGCATGCTTTTACAACGCATGCTATTACAACGCAGGTTTTACTATGCATACCTTTACAACGCATTACACTTTGGGGTGCTGGATAGTGAATAGTTTAATTTACTATTCCAACTCCAGTCCCCGTGGACACTAGGGAAGGTGTTGGAAAGTAAATTAAACTTATTCCCTATCCTAGAGCGCCCCCCAGTGTAATGCGTTGTAAAGGTATGCGTATTAAAACCTGCGTTGTAATAGCTTTGCGTCGTAAAAGTTTCGTTGTAAAGGATGTTTCCCATGACAATGCAATACAAAACCTTTTCCCACTATTAGCATATTTAGATATCAAACCTCAGACATCAAGAAACTGACAAATATTTTAGATCATCACAATCAGCTGCAAAGGTATGAAATGCAAGGCCAGCAAGTGAAGTTAAAAGAAAATATTTTCAAAAGTGTCACAGTATCTAGAATGTGAGTTACAGTATTTTTCTCTCGGTGGAAAATAAAATGCATTAGACTTGATTCAACATGTTTTTCTACAATTGGATAATTTTTGATTTATGGGGCGATGATTCTAGACTTCACTGAGTACTTATGTAGCATTATTGAGAGCATGTAAACCTAATTTTCCACCTGCTTCCTATTCTCTGCAAATCCCTCTACACAGTTTCAATGACCAATAATGTGCTCAGTGCCTGGCTTAGATCTAGATCAGTAGAGAGATGTAGAGGACGGCCATTAATCATCAGCCAATTATAAAGCAATCACCAAGCCAAGACAAAAGTTGAATCCTTCTAATGACAAATAAAGTACTCAGAAATAATCCCCAACAGCTTGCTCTTAATTGAAGCTCCTGTGGCGGCTAAATGTCCGTAGAAAGCACAGGGTTGTCTCTAAAGTTGTCAAAATATATCAGCGCACCAGAACCATCCTACTCCACTTCTGGTAAAATATTACCAGTAGATAAATATCCATCAAATACGTGAGAGGTGTACAATACCTGTAGCAGACACAGGTACAGTGAGAGGTAGCTGTCACAGCTTGTTTGTAATCGTAAATGCGCATCAGAGATGCAAATGCAGCACTTATGAATCATTTTTGTTTAATATCTAATACAAATAAGCTAAAATATGTACTTATTTTGGGAAGGGGGTGAGTGGTGTTTATGTTCAATCGTAAAGGGAGCGGTTTTTACAGGATGCTCAGTTTTATTGATGATGACCAATCAGACAGTACGTGCAATAAAACCAGTCATTTAACAGTTAGCTGTGTACACATTTGGATAAGACTGAAGCACTTCTCGGGGTCGCCTTTCTTTCACTCTGTCTTTTTGCGAAAAAGACTTTAAATGGATGGGCCTTTCCATCACCTTACCTACATGACACATATCATTATTTCTGTGGTCGCCATCTGTCATATAATGTCGGGGTCCCTCTCTAAGCTGATTATTTAATTATCAGTGTATCAGTATCTGAACCCACTCTGCATTCACTGTGAGCGTTTCGCATAGATGTTTAAAATAGAGAGGAAAGGACACATAAATAAGTAATAACATAGAAAAACAAAGAAAAGCCAATCTCCCAATAAAGAACACATCTTAATTGTCTTTACTCTAAAATAGTATGTGCCTGATTCACAAAGTTAACCCTACACTTTGTGGTAAGTTTACTATTGTGTTTGGTATTCACAAACTACCATTTTTATTTTAATAATAGAGACCCCGCGCTGGTGGCTGAGACCCAGCTTATAAATATGTTGAAGAAGTCTATCTTTTTATGTGCCGAGTGTACCTCAGCTGTGGCATCCCTGCAACTGTAAAATTATTATTAGTAAAATTAAAATCATAGTTTTTGATACCCAAAAAAATAATAAACGAACAACAGCGTGTAAGTTTACCTTTGTGAATCAGGCCCACATTTCTTATATATGAAGAACGTGTTCGTAAATTGCACATAATTATAGCAATTCACAAACAAGGGAACTCACCAGGTACAAGAGAAAAGCCTCTAAATACGCTTCCAACAGGAGGCATGAAAATTTCTAAAAGGACACTGCAACAATAAAATAAAAATGTAGAGGAATAACGTGCATGGTAGACATAATAAGAGTGCAGAAAAAGTGCCACTAGATTTCAGCCATCACCAGCTTTTTTGAAAGGAAATAGAATTAAACCAAAGCTGCTATCAACAGTGAACATTCAGTAAATATTAGTTATCGGTGTGCATGCCCCAATGAACAAGTGTGCTATTCAGGTAGGGGTAATGAAACCACAGTGCCATGGCATTGTTCTGTTGAGGTTGATTGCCTCAGAATAGAGTATGTTTTTGGATTGTGACCTACAGTACAGGGGTCTTCTGGGTTACTTATGTACAAACGTTTAGATAAGAATGAAGCCCTTCTCTGGGTCGCCTTTCCTTTACTCACCATACCCACTTGGCATTCGTCGTGGAGACTCAGCTCCTAGAAAAGTAGAACTGGATGGGGGCGTGGCTAGTGCCCGCAGGAAATGGCGGTGTCCTCGTAACTCTCCCCGGAAGCGGCGGTGCAGAGGAACATGAAGCGGCTCCTTTCGTCACCCTGAGGCGAAAGATCACTAAGCAGGCTTTCGGATTGACTGCTGCCTTCAATGGACCCCTTTGCTGGAGCTTTGGAGGTCGGACAGCTTCGTTTTTGACATTGAGCATTTCAGACGCCTGGTGAGCTTGTGGCCATTTTCCGGTCCTCGCTGACGGAGCTTTGCTCCTAGTGATATTCCGGTTATTCTTTACTCTCATTTGGGGGTTTATTTTGCCGCTCCCTCCACTTGCTCATATGCTGAATTAACTTTGTTTTGTGGAATTCTACTATGAATTGCAGCATTCCTCCTGTCGCCTTGTTTGTTTTCTGTGCCTCTGAGGAGGCGCGACCGCCATTTTGAGAGCCCCGCTGACGGAGCGTTTGTTCCTAGCGGTAACTGAGGCGGTTCTTGTGGAAATGATTACAAGCCAGCTCTATTCCGGTTTTTAATGCTGCCTTCTACTGGAATGGTCCCTTCAGTCATTTGCTGCCTCAAGTTTACTTTTCTTTGTTGTATGCTGTTTCACAGATTAGGTCATTCCTTCTCTCATCACTAACACAGCCTGTTTCATTGAATAACTGTTGCTGCTTCATTAATGGCCTTCCAGTTTCATGGATATAATGCAGTTTCTGGATGTATTCACACTACAGTTTAATATTCTTGTTTCAGCTTTGAAAGCCAGCTATACCAGAATTTCGTAGTCAATGCTTCTCTTCATTTAAACTTTTTGAGTCCTTGTTCTAACATTTACTCAAGCAATTCGCTTTGATATTCCTCTACTCTTTATTGACTTTTAATATAGAAAACCTCATACGTTCTTTTTTTATGCATTTATTTCCTAATACCCTTTTTTACATTGTAATGTTTGATTTTTCTACTACATGCTCGCAATTTCTCCTATTATTGCATTTTACAGGTATTTGACATGTTAGTAACTTGTGTATAGTGAAATTCTATATTTATTATCTTTCAGCTTGAGTTATTTACATTTTTTCTCTTAACTTTACTATTAAATAATTGTTTTTCCTCTTACTTCTCTTTCTTTTATCTTAATTATATGCACATTTATATTGTAATGTAAAGTGTATACTCCTTATTTGGTTCAATTCTTATCCTCATGAGTAGGTCATCAAAGGACTTGCATAAGCCTTCAATTTCTTCACGAAAATTCCTCATTCAGACGAGCTCCAGATTTCAGTGCCTTGAAGTGGAGGATTCACAGGAATCATCCTCTAAGCATATGTCACCATCATCGAATTCGTTCGTCTCTTCAGCTAATAAGGGTTCAACGAAAAGGCTTAAAAAAAATACTCCATCTGCTCCAAAGCAGCCTAACTTGGCTACCATGGACATACTTTTGGAAGAAATAAGAGCATTACGTCCCTTCATTGATGAGTCTAGAGCCACTCTTCAAACGATTACTGACAAGCTGTTGATGGCCGGGTCACCCAATTGGAACGTGATGTTGTTTCCTTGACCTCGTCTATCTCAAAGGTGGATCCGCTTTGTGCGCAAGTCTCAGCCATGCACAAGCAACTTGAAAATTTGGAAAATAGCAATAGAAGGAATAATTTACGAATTTATGGCCTTCCGGAAGGGACCGAGGGGTCAGACCCCCTGGGGTTTTTCAAGTCTTTCTTGCCAAAAGTTCTATCATTGCCTGATAGTACCAATATTAATATACAAAGGGCACACCGCTTAGGTCCTCCTTCGAATGCATCTTCCTCCTCAACTGTTAGGAAACCTAGGGGAGTTATCATCTACTTCCTTGAATATACAGATCTGCTCAAGATTATCTCAGCTGCACGAGCTATGAAACGTATCACATGGTCAGGCAATTCCCTCTTTTTCTCCCAAGATTATGCTAAAGCAACAGCTGACAGATGCAAGGAATTCTTGTCACTGAGGCCTCAATTGCGTTCACTTGGTGCACGTTATGGTTTATTTCATCCTTGCCTTTTCAGGGTGTCTTTTAATAACAAAACCACTACTTATGAAGACCCGCTGAAACTGAAGAGTTTTTTATACTCCCACAGTGCTAGTGCTATGGATGTTGCTTCTGTTTCCCAATTAACTTGATGTTCTCTATGATTGTCTTATGGTGCTGCCTATATATTTCTCTCACTGTGTTGGTTAGTTCTTAGGTACTGTTATATTATGCATTACTTCTTTGAATCACCTAGTTGTTAATGCTGTTCTTGTTTTTTGTTTCCACTTTATAGATCATTGCCCTACGTGTCTTCCCTTCTCCTCATTTTATTCCTGGGGTTCGCTGATTCGTCTCTCCTCCCCGCCTTCCCTTACGAGTTGCGTACCCGTCATTATCCTATGTGGCCTTCATCCCTCCCACCCGTACATGTTTTGGATGTTCTGTAAGTCATATTTCTCTCTTTTTATCTTTCTTTTTTGTTTTTTCTTCTTCTTCTTCTTCTCCTGCCTCTTTCTTCTTCCCGTCCTTTAAGGTTTACCCTTTATTCATCTCTTTTCACTCTTCTCCTTTTCTCTTGGACACTCTCCTATTTTTTCTACTCTTCTCTTTCATTTCTCATGCTTCTAGCTCATTCATTATTTATTCTCTTGTCCTCATTGATTATTTATGAATACAGTTCTTTTCTCTTGTATTACTACATTGAAAGTTCATTTGCTCACATTTTTTCTTATTTATATATACAAAATTGTTGTATCACGTGTTGCTCCTCTTTCCACACTTTAATAGTTTTTTGTCATTTATCCTTCACATTTATTATTGATTGCTTAATTTTCAGTCTGATTTTCATCATATTATTGAATTGTCTTTTCCAGCTTATTATGTATTTTTTCTTGCTTTTTTGAATGCCTTTAAAGATTGTTTCATGGAACGTTAGAGGTTTGCACTCTCCCATAAAGAGGCAGAGAGTTTTGACACACCTAGCTAAACTTAAGGCGGACATTGCCTGTTTACAAGAATCGCACCTCTCACCTGAGGAATCTATCTAACTGAAAAGAAATTAGGTTGGGGAGGTGTTTTTTTCCCTTGGTGACAGAAAGCGCAATGGAGTTCTCATTTTATTTCATAAATCTCTTTCCGTCAAATTTGTTGCTGACTCAGCGGATCAATCTGGCAGATGGGTTTTGGTTAAGTTTGTTGTAGATAGTACCCCAGTTTCCCTCCTCAATATCTATGCCCCAACCACAGGTGATGCTTCTTTTTGGTCTTCCCTATCTCCTCACATTACCCAATATTATGAAAATAATTTTATTTTGGCGGGAGATAGCAATGAAGTTTTTGATCCTTTTTTAGATAGGAATTCTGTTACCACTTACAATTCCCACAAATCACATAAATCTTTCACGGCACTCATACATCAATTTAAACTTATTGACGCCTGGAGGTTGTAAAACCCCACTCTAAGAGAATATTCTTTTTACTCTCCACCACATCAGACGCAATCCCGACTTGATTATTTCTTTATCTCACATCATCTTTCTCAATCTCTCTTTGCTTCTGACATTGGTTCCATTTTGATATCGGATCATGCACCAGTATCCATTCACCTCGACATTTTGCAGAAGCCAGCTCTAAACAAAAAATGGTGTTTTAATAATTCTCTCCTTCTTGACTCCAAATTTGTTTCACTCTTTGCTGCCTTCTTTCACGATTTCTTCCTACGTAATGAATCTTCTGAGGTGTCTTTTCCTGTTGTGTGGGATGCCTCTAAGGCATCTGCTAGGGATTTCATTATTGGTTATGTCTCTTGTAAACGTAAGAAAGCTGAGCAAATCACTAACGAACTCTTCTCTAAGATCAAGAATCTAGAACACTCATACTTTGCTTCTAAATCTTCTGACTGCCTAAACGAGCTCATAGCTACTAAGTTGCAAATTAATAAGGATACCACAAACAATGCTTCCAACTACTTATTGCGTTCTAGTGCTAAATTTTATGGAGGCCAAAATAAAGCTGGCAAACTATTGGCTAATTATTTGAAAATTGAAAAGAACAATACCAATATAGACAGTATTTATGATCGGAACTCTGTTTGAAGACATCTTAACGGAATTTCTTCAGTTTTACAAATCATTATATTCCTCAGAAACAACCTTTTCATCACAGGATATTTCTCAATTTCTCTCTGTTATTGATTCTCCTTTCACTCCTCCTCCTGATTTTTCTTCATTAGAGTCACATATAACTCAAAAAGAACTTCTTAGCGCTTTGAAGGCTCTCGAAAAAGATAAGGCTCCTGGTCTGGATGGATTTACTGTAGAATTTTCTCTTCACTTCTCAGCTTTACTTCTTTCAAAATTAACTTCTCCTATTTCTTCTTTTCTTGATTCTGGTTCTTCCTCCCGTTCTTTTTCTGATGCTCTTATTTGCATTCTCCCCAAACCAGGTAAGGATCCGCAGTATTGTAAAAATTATAGACCCATCTCTCTGGTAAATATTGATTACAACATTTTCTCCAGATCCTTGGTGCTTCGCTTAGAATCCTTCTTACCGGATTTATTAGGGAAGGAACAGTCTGGTTTTGTTAAGGGTAGACTGCTTTCAGATAATACCAGACTGTTCTTCGACATTCTCTCCAAGACTTCGCACTCCTCTCATTCTATTGCTGCTATTTTCTTGGATGCGGAAAAGGCTTTCGATAGAGTTGAGTGGTTGTATCTTTTTCAAACGTTGAAATGGTTCCGATTTGGTCCACGAATTTTGACCCTCATTTCTCTTTTGTATTCACACCCTAGAGCTGCTATTGCAGCAAATGGTGGCATCTCTTCTTATTTCCCTCTTGCTAGAGGGGTACGTCAAGGTTGTCCTCGTTCTCCTTTCCTGTTTAATCTTGCCCTAGAACCCTTTCTTTTACGAATTCGTCAAAATGCTGCTATAAAGGGCTTTACGTTTGAACAATCCACAATCAAAATGGCTGCTTATGCAGATGACGTTTTATTATTTTTGTCTGAACCCACAACTTCCCTACCTGCTTTTCTAAACGAAGTCAATTCATTTGCGTATGTTTCAGGTTACAAATTAAACAAAGATAAATGTGAAATTTTACCTCGCACCAAATGTACTTATAAATCGGATTTCATTTCTTCCGGCTTTACGTGGAATCCTAATTGTATCAAGTATTTGGGTCTTCACTTCACCCCCACTCTTTCAGATATGGTTTCTCGTTGTATGGATAAATGCATTAAAAAGTTGACAGATCTTACCACTAAATGGCATCCCTTATATCTTTCTTGGTGGGGTAGGTTGGATACGATCAAGATGATGCTTTCCCCCTTAGTCTTATTTATGATTTCCAACATTCCATTTTCTATTCCTTTATTCAATTTCAAGAAAATTAACTCCATCTTGTCTTCCTTTTTATGGGGTCGCAAAAAGGCTTGCATGTCTTCATCTAAGTTAACAAGACCGAAGGCAGAGGGTGGGGTTAATTTTCCAAATTTTTCTTTGCATCATAAATCTTTTTTATTAAACCAAGCTTCTAGATGGCTCGATGGTTCTCCCAGTTTCTCCCCCCTATGGACAACATTGGAATTGGAATATATCTCTCTCTTTTCTTTCCTAGAATACCTCTCTTTTTCTCGTTCACCACAATCTATTTCTACTCCGATTCTCAAATATACCTTAAAAATTCTACCGCCTCCTTTAATCTCTTCCTTTCACGATCAAACTATATGGCACAACTCATCGATTTTAATAACTAATAAGCCTTTCTTCTGGAAGTCACGGAGAAATCGTGGTCTTATATGGGTACGTCAATTATTTCATCAATCGTGTATTCTCCCATTTTCATTTGTTGCAGAATCCTTCCGTCTCCCTTGTTCCTTTCGTACCAATTATCTCAGATTAACACAAGCACTTCAATTTGCATTTGATTTGCAAACCCGGTTATCCTCTACATCACTTCAGGAGTCTCCTAGCATATCTCAACTACGCACTTTACTTACTAAAGGAACCAGGGCGTCAAAAATATATTCTTTCTTACATGCTCCAACATCACGGCTCACCAAGACAAAGGTAGAGAAGGCATGGGAAGTTGACATAGGCATTTCATGGCCTGTAGATCTCTGGGATAGATTATGGGTTAATTTACGGAAATCATCAAGAGCTGCAAACTCTATCCAGACTCTATTTTTCATCTCTAATCGACTCCTACTTTCCCCATTAACACTTAGTAAAAGATATCCTGCACGCTTGTTGGTCCTGCTCAGCTCCTCAAGCACATCTATTACACATACTTTTCAATTGCAATCTGGTTCGCCTGTTTTGGGTTCAGGCATGGTCTCAAATTAACAAAATCTTTTCCACTACACATCCGTTTCATATATCCCATATTTTATTAGGTAGTATATCACCTATCTGGAACCCTTGCAATCTCAATATAAAAATAATTGACTTACTTCATGCAGTACCTTTTCAGCAAATTACCAAGGCTTGGAAAGACTCTACTAAACTCTCTTATCAGGCTTGGTGGTACGCTGTTTGCTATAATCACAGATTAGACACAACATATGTTTACCCACTTGTTTTAGCCCCAAAACGAAAGCAGTTATGGGATCCGGTTACTTCATTTTTTGATTCATGTGCCCTTCGTTCTCTGCCTAAATCTCCCTTTCAACAAGAAGTTGCCAAACCTCCTTGAGTTCCTCCTATTGTATTATCTTTTTTCTTTTTCATAATATTTACACAATTGCCCTGTTGTTTATTATTATATTTCAAAGGGATGTATTATTCCTTATTTCCTACCTGGTATTTTATTTTGTATTTATCTCATATGAACTGTTTTCTCTTATCTATTTTTGATTCTCATTCTCATGTGTTTTATTTTTTTCTATATTGATTTCATGTATTCGTGTATTTAAATTGTTTATATGACTCTTTTAAAACCTTCAATAAACTTTATTCTGAACTTAAAAAAGAAAGGTAGCACTGGGCTTTCTTTTTGTGTGCGGAGTTCTCTGTGAATGAGGCCTTTCGTTCTTATATTTGTCGAGTGTGTTCATAAATTGTACATAATAATAGCACTACCCGAACGCTGGAACTTCTCCTGATACATGAGGAAAACCCCTGACGAAGCTATCATCAGGAGGCATAAAATCTTATTTAAGAACACACTAACAATTTAATAAAAATATTGGTGAATAAAATAGCACAAACTATGTGCCACGAGGCACATATTGTCCACCTCCTACCTTTATCAAAGTAAATAGAACTAAACAAATACAGCTATAAACAGTGGCCATATTTAGTAACTAATATGTAACAACAGTCACTTAATGGAATAGTTTTCGATCCGGATTCCTTTTTATTTTTTAAAAAAAGGTCTTAGATTTTTTTTCTATACAGAGTTTATTTATCTTTTTTTCCAAATTGTCTATTGCACGTATTTCAAAAAATACATTTTTCAGGCGGATTCAAAGGATTTTCTATGGATTTTTTCAAAGGACTGTTTTTAGGTCTCACATAGGCAGCACAGCTTCCTCTACGATGCATCAAGTAATCTCTATGTTTTGGCAAGCGGCCGGTAGTTTCTCCTGCCGTTTGCCATTTGCTGAATGTTCTCATAGCTCCTGTTACCTGTTTTTGTACTGGCTGTTGATGGCAAATAGACTTTTGTGTAGTCCAGAAGCAGCGGTCACTAACTACAGTTTTCTTCCGCTTTTGGCACTCTTTCTTTGTTTCGGCATTTTGTGCCTGACATAAACACGGCAGCGGCATTAACTGTATTGTTCAATTGCGCGGAAGTTATTTTTTCTCCGCTTCAAGGTGCATGCGCAAGGCTGCGGCAGGAGCCGGTGTGCGTGAAGGGCGGGCAGCTTATGATGCTTGTTCCTGTTTCTGGTGTGCCGCGACTTCGGGTGCATCCTCTTTGCCTTCCACCCATCGCCTCTTCACTGTGTACATCCTCCATCTCACTGCGGGGTGTGGCCGCAGGATCCCTCTGCTCTCCTTGCTTCAGTCTTTGCTCACTGTCCCTTCCTGGGCCTGTTTTTGCTGCTCTCTAGACCGACAGCGGTCACTAACCCCCCCCTGGCCTTGGGAACTGATGCATGGCGCCCTCTACTAGCATCCCTCAAGCGACACGTACCTGTCAATCACCACAGCATGAGTGTCCACTACCCTGTCTGGATGGATCCTTGTGGGCAAGCTGTCTTGCAGCCATACTGCTGAAATAAATATTCCCTCCACATAAGCTTTATTGCTGTGGCTATCAGATGGGCTGTTTGCACTGATTTTATATTGGCTGCAGCGCGATATCTTATACATGCCAGTGCTCCCAATTATATTTAGGAAATTATGTAATTTTATCTTTCTCCCTCTAAAACGTAATTTCGCTCAATTGCAGGTTAAAGGAGAAGTAATACATCCTCTTAATGTCCCTCACAGGTGTCACAAATGTCATTTATTGATACCAGTGCGTGGCTACGTTGTCCTTGTAAGGGTTAGGTGTGGGCCAGTGATTTACCTAATGCTTGCCTTGATCGTTGTGTTGCAAGATGGTGTACCATGCCATTAAGCCTTGTCTGATTTTCGTACAAACTGGTGCCTATGTGCACATTTGCCTTGGCCAATTTGAGGCATGCTACAGTTTTAAGTACTGAATTATTTTAAACATTAGATGGACTCCTGAAACCTGAATGCATGGATGGCATATACCGTGATTTTGCTTTGGCCTGTGTGAAGTGTATTGCAGTTTACCCAAAGTGTACACTTACTTCTAGTCAAGGGTAGTTACTACTCCACCGCTCATACCCAATTAAGGGGCCTATTAGGATGGCGGACGGACCTGCGTCCGTCCGCCACCCCGAGGTGGAGGGACCATCCGCAGGGGCAGCGGCAGTCCCTCCGATGCAATTAGGATGTGACCGCCACAGTGGCAGTCACATCCTGTATCTCTAACCTTGCAGCGGGTGCTGCCTGAAGCATCACCCGCCGCAAGGTTAAAAATGCATGTTTAACACTTACATGTACAAAGCGGCAGGCACCGCGCGGTGCCTGCCGCTTTGTGCATGTAAATGGTACCCCCCATGTGCACCCCCCACCCCGACACCCTGGGGGCCCGCAATGGGCCCCCAAACACCACAGACCACATGCTTTTCCATGGTGGAAAACCCGCCGTGGAAAAGCATGTTTCCGCATGAATCCTAATATGGCTGGCGGTGTCTGATAGACACCGCCTCCATATTAGAGCTTTTCTGCCACAGGACCGTGGCGGAAAATCGGCGGACGGTCTCCCCTGTTCACAGATGACCCCCCTGCCATCCTAATCTGGTGGGGGGTCTTTGCAATCACCGCAGCAGTGAATCCGCATCCTTCAGCCTCTGCTCTCCTTGCTTCATTCTTTGCTCACTGTCCCTTCCTGGGCCTGTTTTTGCTGCTCTCTAGACCGACAGCGGTCACTAACCACCCCCTGCCCTTGGGAACCGACGCATGGTGCCTTCTACTAGCATCCCTCAAGCGACACGTACCTGTCAATCACCACAGCATGAGTGTCCACTACCCTGTCAGGATTGTTCCTCGTGGGCAAGCTGTCTTGCATCCATACTGCTGAAATAAATATTCCCTGACGTCTGTGACTTTCCTGCCTGTCCTGAGGTGTGTCTTACGCCTCAATTGCGGCATTTACGTATGCATGTTCATGTTTTAGAAGGCGCCTCTGGCGTCCACGGTGAATAATGTGATGTTGCTGTGGTGTGTGACACCCTCTTCCTTCCAGTCAGCTTTGTTTGAGGAATACAGTGGGGCGCCCTGCTTCACACATTAATGTGGGCTGTTGGCGCATTTTATTGCACTTTTGTCACAAAGAATGTTAGTGAGGAGGAGGATGCGGCCTCCTGACGCTGAGACGCTGAACTGGCCTCAATGGACTGTGCTCCAGGGCACTTGCTTACGTTAGTGTTCCCGGTAAAGAGCTCCACTTTGCTCTTCACATAAGCTTTATTGCTGTGGCTATCAGATGGGCTGTTTGCACTGATTTTATATTGGCTGCAGCGCGGTATGTTATACATGCCAGTGCTCCCAATTATATTTAGGAAATTATGTGATTTTACCTTTCTTCCTCTTAAACGTCATTTCACTCAATTGAAGGTTAAAGGAGAAGTAATACATCCTCTTAATATCCCTCACAGGTGTCACAGATGTCATTTATTGATACCAGTGTGTGGCTACGTTGTCCTTGTAAGGGTTAGGTGTGAGCCAGTGATATACCTAATGCTTGCCTTGATCGTTGTGTTGCAAGATGGTGTACCATGCCATTAAGCCTTGTCTGATTTTCGTACAAACTGGTGCCTATGTGCACATTTGCCTTGGCCATTTTGAGGCATGCTACAGTTTTAACTACTGAATTATTTTAAACATTAGATGGACTCTGAAACCTGAATGCATGGATGACATACACCGTGATTTTGCTTTGGCCTGTGTGAAGTGTATTGCAGTTTACTGAAAGTGTACACTTACTCCTAATAAAGAGTAGTTACTACTCCACCGCTCATACCCAATTAAGGGGCCTATTAGGATGGCGGACGGACCTGCGTCCGTCCGCCACCCCCGAGGTGAAGGGACCGTCTGCAGGGGCAGCGGCGGTCCCTCCGGTGCAATTAGGATGTGACCGCCACCCTGGCGGTCACATCCTGTATCTTTAACCTTGCGGCGGGTGCTGCTTGAAGCAGCACCCGCCGCAAGGTTAAAAATGCATGTTTAACACTTACATGCACGCGCGGTGCCTGCCGCTTTGTGCATGTAAATGCTGGGGGGTACCATAGGTACCCCCCATGTGCACCCCCCACCCCTGACACCCTGGGGACCCGCAATGGGCCCCCAAACACCACAGACCACATGCTTTTCCCGGGCAGAAAACCCGCAGTGGAAAAGCATGTTTCCGCATGAATCCTAATATGGCTGGCGGTGTCTGATAGACACCGTCACCATATTAGAGCGGTCCCGCGGAGGAAAAGCGGCGGACGGTCTCGCCGTCCCCAGATGACCCCCCTGCCATCCTAATCTGGCGGGGGTCTTTGCAATCACTGCAGCGGTGAATCTGCATCCTCCGGGCCGGCGGTGGCTTCCGCCGGCACGGAGGATGCGGATTCGTCGCAATCCTAATCGGCCCCTAAGTTTTACAGACACAGATGAAGTAGCTTTTACAACGTATTTACTTTTCTCTATTTCATACTGGCAAACCAATTAATTTGCTTTTCTGGAACTGCTGGGCCAGCAGCTGGTTGTTCTACCGAAACAAAATCACCCCCCCAACCCCCGCTGTTCACTTGCTCTCCTGTTCCAGCCTCTCATCTCCCCACCCTGAGCCACTTCCCTTTCCACTGTCTCCTGAGCGCCGGTCACTTGATTTACAGCCTCAATATAGCTTTAACTATAATTTACTTTAAAAAAAAGCTCCACTACAAAAAAAAGTGTAAAAACATTAACACGACTTAATTGCTGTGTCTCCGCTCTTACTGTCACACTGTCACTTCTTTCACAACGTCACACTGTCCCTCCTCTTTACCAGAGGCTCTGAGTGGACTCCTCCTTGTACCTCAGACTTTCACTGTCTTCTAATAGCACTTCCCCTCTGGCACTTCACAGGCTATCGCTCCCCTCGTCATCCTGTCCCTCCTTTCACCAGAAACTCTCCACAAGCTGTCTCTGCGCTCTACGTGTAATTTTGTCTCTCCTTTCACCTTCTAACACTGTCCCTCCTTACATCGGAGGCTCTCGGCTTCTTAGTGGACTCCTCCCTTCACCTGAGCCTTTAACTGTCTTCTAATGCCACTACCCTCCGGTGCTTCAATAGCTTTCTCTCCCCTCATCATTCTGTCCCTCCTTTCACCAGAGGCTCTCGGTTTCTCAGCCAATCCCTTTTTTCGTCCCAGCCTTTTAGTCTCTCCGTCTCTCTTTACGGCTCTCCCACCAGTACTACATACCAGTCTCTTGGCTCTACGTGTGACACTGTCCCTCCTTAAGGCTCGCTCTTTTTATTGCCTACCACCTCGTTCTCCACCGTCACAAGCTCATACCAATAGCACTATGCAAATATAATTACTGTACTGCAAATAAAAATGCACAAGTAAAAAATATTGTCATTGTCAATGTCAATTTAACAAATGCGAGACCTATTGCATTGTAAATGCTTGTTTTGTGATGGAGTCTACTTTGGCATTGGTTTAGATTTTTTTTTTTTACTTTGGATTCCTACTTGTGAACTTGGATTTCTGCATCCATGGTCTTCAGGAACTAATCTGTGAATACTTTTCTATAGATATTCATGAAGATGTGCTATTTCTTTCTATGTTGCCACCGTAGAATAGTTTTAACTGCTGCTTTGTCATTATCGTAACTGCTACAGTTATGTCGGTTTATTTCTTAATATGCTTTAAAATAAAGATCTGGTAATAATTTGTTATGTTTTTTGATATGCAAAACATGCTTTGTTTTAATATGCGTTTAATTGCATTATATTATTGTTTAAAAATATAAAAATATACATTTATTGTGTATCATTTTGCTTGTTATTCAAACTTTCCTTTAAATAGTTCCAATTTTAATTCATAAAAAGCAAATTGTCATTTAAAAAATTGTGTTTCTTTATATCAAAATTGTGTATGTCTTGGTTTATCAGTTTGTTTAGTATAATAGTTTTATGTGTGTATGGTGCTGTATATCATAGTAGTGGTGAATAATTGATTCTATGTAGTGTAGTCCTTGGATGTTTAGGAAGAATAGGACTTTGCGAGCTAGCATTTCATGCATTTGGAAAGACTGTCTAAAAACAGCAGGCATACTTGGTGTTCCAGCGTTTGTCTTTAGTGTGGTTCTTAATAGCTATGTAGAGCAAAGGACCTGCACCTATTTAATTCCCCCAGATGTTTTGCTTTTGAATACCCAGTTTTGGACTTTTACTCTGAGTGAATCTCACTAATTGAGTCTCACTCATAGTTACCCTCTGTGGAAATGGACTGAGACAAGGTATGCTGCTGTGCAGCTAGAGTAAAATGCTCTGAGCTTGTAACACACAAACATGTCAGCACATTAATGTTCACATCTATGCAGACTAAGCACTTGAGGCAATCATATAGCTCAGCCTGCTATCTGCATATAGGTAGACTCAGAAGGGACCCTTTGGGGATTGATGCTTGAAGGAATGAGGAGCCACAGACATGCGGTAAGTAGAACATAAGTTTATTTATACAGAAGAAGGCAGCTTGACAACCACCACAGGAAAGTCACAGCCAACCCAATGGTCGCAAAACAAATCCCCTCCATGGAATCCTCATGCCACATTCCACATGAGGATTCCACCTAGGCATGTGGAACACTACACATCTTCCCCCTACAGAAAAAACAAACAAACAAAAAAACAATGTAAACATAAAAAAACTATATACAAAAATGATAGCAAGCAAGCTAAAAATATGTGCATATATAATCAATACAAGCTGGTAGAATTTAAAACTGAATAAAATCTTTCAGTCTCACGGGCAAATTCTTACCATGTGAACTTCTTCTCATCTCCACCCCATGTTCGTCACTCATAGGTTGATTATTACACTGTACCTCTTGATAACCTAAATCCTTGGTGGAAATAGATGTATTGTCATTGTTATCATAAACATCAGTGGAAACATGAGCATTCTGGTCAACATTCTGACCATTATTCAACTCACAAGGACCAGCAAACCATTCCCTATCTTCATTGGGATTACTGTAGGAAAAATCAGTGCAAGGTATTACCTTTTCCTTCGAAACTCCAGTGCAATCATCACTCGTACTCATATTAGTCATCTCTTTGACCTGAGATTTACACACCGAAAAACGTATAAAGTTCCAAATCTTCCCGCCTTCTACTCTCACAGCTTTACTAAAAAGTTTAATGACTCTCATGGGATCAGACTACTTAGACCACTTCCTGCTTAATATTCCACTACATTTAACACATACCATGTCCCCCACTTTCAGGTCCATATGCTGATTCTTTAGGCTACATCCCTTCATCTAATCCCGGTACATCTTAACAGTCTTGCTGACCTTAACAAAATCCAAAACAGTGTCATAAGAATTTTTCTTTTTCAACCACCAAGGCATGCATCTAGATCCAGGTCTTCTGACACGTAGCATTTCAAAAAGGAGACAAACCTGTGACAGAATAAGGTGAGGTGCGACAAGTCAACAAAGTTGCCCTTAACATTTCCCTCCACTGCATGCAACTCCTAATGGCTAATTGAAAAGACTCTTTAATAACTCAATTGAAGCCTTCTAACTGACCATTAGCCTGAGGGTGATAATTGGACACCATCTTGTGTACCACACCAAGCCTCTTAATAAACAACTCTAGTTCCTTACTGACAAATTGTGGACCATTATCTTCTCAGGTAATCCTTCACGACAACAAATGTAATCTAGAAACTCAATGACCTGCACTGATTTAATCTTGTCCACAATCTTCAAATCTGGTCATTTGGAAAAATAGTCCACCACTACTAAAGCATACATATATTTACCCAGATATGTTCCAAATGGACGCAAAATGGCAATCCCTAATTTTCTCCAAGGACCCTGGGCATATTCAATAGGAGAAACATTGACAGACACAGGCTTGACAGATGTGTCCCTCTTGGCACAGGGAGAACACTCCTTGACCCATTTGTCTACAATGCTATCAACATATGGCCACAATAAAATTCTCTTATCCTTCTTTTGGTAGTGGACATTCCTATATTACCCTCTTGGGCCAAGGCACATATCAGCTCCCTGAGTTTCCTTGGCGGAACAATTTGTTCTCCCCTATTAACTCTGCCATGCAAAAACATAAGTGCCTCATTGATTTTAAAAAATGAAGCCAGTTCCCCACTCAGCTTTCTCTCTTCAGGTCAAACTTTAAGCAAACATTTCTGAACTTCACCTAGAATACACTCTTCTTGCATAGCTTTATTCCATTTTTCTTCAGAAATAGTTTTAACATTGTGTTCCTCTAGCCAGCCTCTATCAACATCATCTAAAGTGTAAGCTACATCACATTCATCAACTCCTTTGATTTCCGTATTATCTAATAAAGGTAAAAGTGACATACAGTCTGCATGAACATTGGTACGACTTGGGATGTATTCAAGCATACATTGATATTACTGCAACTTACCAGCGAGTCTTGCTAAGCAAGCTGTCAACATTCTCCCTCCACCAGCAGCAAGCATATTAATTAGAGGCTTATGATCAGTTCTTAACCGAGATTTGGTTCCCCATAGGAACTGACGAAAGTGTTGATCTGCCCAAATACAGGCTAGAAACTTCTCAATAGTACAGTAATTACGTTGTGAATCTCACAGCATTCTTGAGACATATGACAAAACATATTCACCGGTACAATCCTTTTGGACGGAGTTGGGGAACCATGGCGGCAGGCTGACGCCGGTCGCGGGAGTTCCCGGAGCAGCGAGAGGCATGAACTAAAGGAGCGATATTTTTAGCCCACCAGTAATGTGAGATGTAGCAGAAAGAAACAGAGATTTTAATCATTTAACACAACTAACTTTAAAAAAATACAGGAATACTTTTGATCGGTTACATGGAAAAGGATACAGTGGATCAGCAAGGGATCTGAAGGCGCATAGCATACCTCTGGAGGAGGACGAGGTTAGCTTCAGCACTGGTTGGCTTCCGGGACAGGGGTATGCAGTTTCAGAACTGTTCACTGGCCGAAAAGACTGGAGGAGAAGCCTCGGTAGAGTCAAGGAGGACACTGTGGTGAGGAGCTCAGCTTGGACTCTTGACCAGAGGGGGTAAGGTGTAGGAGCTGGAAAAGTTTACAAGCCAAGGGAATAGTGGCTTTGTCGATGCTAAAGGACTCGCTCTACACAATATCGCAGTTTGATAAAGAGAGGGAGAAAGAAGGAGATGTTGCAGCCATAGAAGGAACAGGTGGTGCTCGAGCAGGGTTGGAGGCGCTGGAGGGGCCAGACAGGGGTATTGTAATTACACCAACTAATAAGGGAGCCCCTTCGTTACGGATAAAAACCAGATATCAGCTAAGGTCTGACCTGAGGCAAAAGATAGAGGTAGTAAAACCAATGCAGGGAGAGAACAGGTGACTAGGGAGGTGGTACCAGTTTCACAAAAAACGAACAAAATATGGGGTGGAGACAAAAGCTGTGTGGTGATAATTCTACGCGTATACTGATAAAAACTGCCCCATCCCGACTAGTGGTGCTGCTAACCCCTGGGACTCCAACTTTTGGCCCCCACTCCTGGGCAGCTCCCCCCGCCCAGTGGATACTGTAAAAAGCCTTGGGGTCATAATCTGCAATGATCTGTCTCTGAAACCCCAAATTAACGCAGTGGTTTCTTCCTGTTTTTTCCATCTCCGCAGAATTCGCAAGATCTGCAGATTCCTGACCACCGAGGACCTCACTCTTGTTACCCTGGCTTTAGTCATCTCTCGTATTGACTACGCAAATTCGCTCTATGTTGTTATCCCAGCATACCAACTTCGTCGTCTACAGATAGTCCAAAACGAAGCAGCCAGGCTCATCTACCATCAGCCTAAGCACCAGCATGTCAGTTATTTGATGAAGAGCCTTCACTGGCTCCCGGTGGCCAAACGCTGTGTTTTATAAACTGGGCTGTACCATCTTTAAAGCGCTCGCGGGCCAGGGTCCTGCCTTCATCTCTTCTATGATCCACCGCTATGTCCCCATACGCGATCTTCGTTCCTCCCATCTCAATCTGCTCCTGATTTCTACTGTTAAATGCAAAAAACAAGGCGGCCTCTGATTTTCCTTTTTGGCTCCCCATTTTTGGAACACTCTCCCGATGGAACTGAGATCTGTAACCGGTTACACCCACTTCAGAACACTTCTCAAAACCCTTCTGTTCCTACAAGCATACGAGTAACGCTTCTGCTCCCGACCGCCGCTGTCCTTCTCTCTTAGCACCATGAACCTGCTTGGTGTAAGCGCACTTTACAAATAATTTTAACATAACATAACATAATACCCCTCACCTCTTACTTTAAAATAATGGAGCATGTCGCTGCCCCTAAAGGAGGAGGAAATACAGTTGCCCAAATAAATTCTGCCACTCTGCATTTGGAAAATCGATTCGCATTATTAGCGAATGAAAAAAGAGGGGATGGTCAGCGTTACGACCAGTGTGAGATTCAGGAGGCACTCAGCAATGTCAACTCCCTTTATATTACAGCCACATCCCCCATTGTGTCAACAATGGTGTCAATCTCAAGTGTTAGCCAACCACAAGGTAATGGCAGAACCTTGGAGGGGGAAAATATGGACAAAACACAAGGGGCCTCATTTATGAGAAATGACGCATTGCTGCGTGAAAGCAGCGATGCGTCACTTCTCAGTGCGCACTCCTTGCGACATTCCTGATGCTTCATATTTAATGTATGACGCATCATGTTGCAAGGAGTTACAGATAAGTCAGTATTTCTGACGTATCTGTAAGCGCAAAAGTGGCGCATTGCTGGAGTGTGTCACAAAAGTAAAAGCAACTCCAGCAATGCGTCCTTTCACATGGGGCAAGCCCCATGTGAAAGGGCCTGTTTCAGTCTTACGCCTGCTGTGAGGCAGGCACAAGATTTTGACGCAACAGCATCCTACAAGTGACGCAGTGAAATCTCATAGATTTCACTGTGGCACTTATACGACCCTTCCTTGCGTCAATACGCCCCCCTTGCATACATTATACCTGGCGCACGTATAATGTGGCGCAAGGGTTTACAAAGTGACGCATTTACCTAGATGCGTCACTTTGTAAATATGGTGCAACAAAGCGCATTTTTTATGCCACTGGTGCTTCACAAAAAGTGACGCACCGGTGGCGTAAAAGTGACAGGTTCAATTGATGTTTCTGGGCTTAAGAAAAGACATTTTCTCGAAATTTCAGATTTCGGAGATCAATCAGAAAGGGATACATGACAAGTGTGACGTCCTAGAAAAAAAACTTGATGATATTGCCATACGAACTGGGGCATTGGAGAGTGAGGTGAACATTCTGTCAGAAGTAGTGTCGGGAAATACTAAAGATCTAGAAAAATTAAAAGTGCAGAATAGAACCTTGCAGGGGGATTTGAAGAGGCTTGAGATACAGGCAAGACGAAGCAATCTAAGAGTCCTTAAAGTCCCGGAGGGTGCAGAAGGGGGGGACATTAAGGCTTATATATGCAAAATACTGAAAGAAGGAATCCTGAAGGATAGACCGGATATAGAGCTAGAGAAAGAGAATCAGAGAGTCCACAGAGTCCCCTTTGAGTTAAATCCTGCTAGAAAGGCTCTGAGGAAAATATTGATTAACTTCCTTACATATGCAGTAAAGAAGCTGGTACTGGGGAGAGCTCTGAAATAAATATCCTTAAAATGTGAGTCATTCTGTTACTAAATTAGGTCAGATCATGGGAAAAGAATGGCTCAGAGGCAGTTGGAGCTTGGGAGTAGAATGGGTGAATTGAGAAGCAGGGGTGCCCAGGTCCATATGAAATATCCGGCCATGCTTGAAATAATGTGGCAAAATAAAATGCAGAACATTAGCAGTCCAGAGAAAGTGGACATATTTTTGGTGCAGATGTAGATATGAGTTTGATATAGATAAATGAAGTTAGAAACTGGATTTTTCTGGTGGAGATAGATATTGTGGGCACTTGAGAGGGAAAAATAGGGGGTTTATTCAATTTTCCCTTTGGGTTGATGCTTCCTGCTGCGATGGGAGGGTCCCGAATGGCTGTTTGAACCACCAAAGGAGTAAAAGGAGGGTTTCCTGGGGGGGTGGGGTTGGAAGCACAGGGTGTGGGGAGCAAGTGGAAAAAAATGTAGTCCTCTTGGATGCTTTGGGTTCACAATGTAATAAATCAGGAGGCTATAAAGACAACAGTTTTAAATATGGATAAGTCTATTAGAATTAAACTATTAACATGGAATGCTGAGGAATAGGAGAAAAGTTGTCTTGGGTAACATAATTTTTAAGGAACAGTGAGGCACACATTATTTTCTTACAAGTGACCCATTTGGAAGCACAAGAGTGCAAACAGAGTAATAGCAAAGTAAGATGGTCCAGGAGGTGCTCTGCTCTGAGCAAAGAGGAAGCGCAAGGGGAGTGGAATTAATTATAAGAAGTAATGCAGGAATAAAAGTAGGTAAATATGAGACAGACCAGTCAGGGAGATGGTTGGTGGCTTCTATAATGATTCAGGACAGACCATTGGCTTGCGCAGTATACTATGGATCAAATGAAGATAATCCGGGAGCACTTTCAAAACGTAAAGTTTGTTTGTTAGACACAACACCACCAATCGTTATGGGAGGTGACTTTAACCTCGTTCTAAATAAGGAAATAGACCGCACCTCGTAAGTAAAATATAGTAGTCCCCCTAAAACTTATAAAAGTTTAAAAAATATGATGAGAGAGTTTAATTTGTTGGATTTTCGGCGCAGTAAGATGGGGAAGCTAGAGATTTTAGTTTTTACAGCAGGAAATACAGCCACCATTCACAAATTGACTATTTCCTTATAGATCAGGAGTTGTTTACAGAGTTCGAGCATGTAAATCACATGCCCACAATATTATCAGATCACTCAGCGGTCGCCATGACTCTGGGATTACAGCAAAAAGAGGCGCAGAGAAGGTGGACAATAGATAGGATGATATTACTAAATGAAGAAGTGATCTGTGATCTAGGGGAAATTGGAGTACTTCCAATTTAATATGAGCACAGCTAAGGATCAGATAGTTTGGGAGGCTTTTAAAGCGTATTTAAGGGGGATATTCAAGTCTATAATGGCGGGAGGAGTAAAACAATGAAACTAGATGAAGCGAGAAAAATAAGTGAGATTAAGGGAAAAGAAGGAGAATTACAGAAGGCATCAATGGAATGTCTAAGTACAGTATCAGCATTAGCGAAAGAGCTGGAGGGCTTGCAGGCTGAGTTTCAGGCACAACTAGATAAGAAGCATTTAAACAGATGGAAAACAAGTAAGCTTCAGCATTTCGCATATGGGGAGAAGTGTAGTTCCTTATTGGCATGGAACGCTAAGGCAGATAGGGCAAGGAATACGATAAGGAATCAAATAAAATGAGGTTCAGGAGAAACCATACAAGCGGACAAAGAAATTTGTGAAGAAGCTTGAAGTTTTATGAGTGAATTGTCTAGAGAGGATATAATGCCAGGACAAAAGAACATTCAGAAGTGGTTAAAATTGATAACACTCCCCCAACTGACAGAGGAACAAAAGGCATTTGTAAAAGGAGGCATTACTGAAGAAGATGTAAGGGTACATTGCAAAATAATGGCAAGGGGAAAAGCTGCAGGCCCAGATAGTCTGCCAGTAGAGCTGTATTTATGCATTTTGGATAAAGTGGTGCCAATTTTAAAAATCTTGTTTAATAAAATATATATATAGCAGGGGAAAATCCACCTAGTTCATGAGCAGAAGCTACACTCACGCTAATCTTAAAACTGAATAAAGATGCCCAGACGATTGACTCCTACAGACCTATATCCTTACTAAATACAGATTACAAGGTATTCCCAGGCATAGTGGCATCACGGGTTGCAAAGGTAATAAAGTGTATAGTTCAATCAGATCAGAGGAGCTTCATTCCAGGGAGGCAGTTGAATGAACTAACTTTTCCAGATAATGGGGGCCATAGATATGGCAGAGTTAAGAAAGGCGCCACTACCTGTAGTGGCATTAGTTGCTGCCAAAGCATTCGACCAACTGAATTGGGCATACTTGTGGGAGACCCTAAAAAGTTTTGGCTTCCTGAACAATCCAGTTAAGACGGCGAAAAATCTATACCTTAATCCCAAGGCAAAGGTGCTGGTGAAAGGGGACCTAACCGATTGGCTTGGCATAACAAGAGGGACAAGGCAGGGGTGTCCCATGTTCCTGCTCTGCTTTGATTTGTACATTGAGCCTTTTGCCAACTGGCTCAGGGCAGATACCTCAATTTCTCCTTTTAGTTTTGGCTATTTAGAATTTAAACTCATTTTATATGCAGATAACCTGCTTCTGTCCATGACAAACCCTCAAGAAGCAATTCCCAGTGTAATGGAGAAGGAAGAGAGATTTGCGGAGGTCTTGGGGTACAAGGTCAATAGGGAAAAAACTGAAATTATGGAATGGAATCAGGGAGTGAGAAGCCAGGGGGTCAAAAACCAAATGAGATATTTAGGGGTACAGCTAACTCAGAAACTGGAGGATATTCCTGTAGTTAACTGTAAGAGATTCAGTAAGGAGGTAATGAGTTCACTTCTACAATGGGCAAACCTCCCTTTAAATATCTACGGGAGGGTTAACCTTGTAAAAATTATTATCGTACCGAACATTGCTCTAAAATTCGTTTCCACTGTCCTTCAGGAAAGAAGATATAGCCAAGCTACTAGGAAAAATAGGTAGCTTTATTTGGTCGATGAAAGGCCCAAGAATAGCTTGGAAAAACTTAGAAGAGGGTTCGCCATGGGTGGGCTGGCGCTACCAGACATACTAACCTATTGTTATGCCTTCTACTTTAAAAAATGTTGAATGTTGGCTAGTAAGACTGATACTTCATCAATAGGATTATCAATTGAGGCTATGTTAAAAGATTTGGTGCAAGGTCACCAACATTTTATTTTGAAATATGGAGATCCAAAGTTTTACAAGACAGTAAAGCTGAAGATTTCAAGGTGGCTTTAGAGACCTGTGTCTATATAAGAAAAATAATGAAGACTCCATACTATGAAGCACGGCCCCAATCTTGGACTCCCCAGGCATCCCTGAATGCCTGAGAGATCAACTCAGTCAGCTGTTGAGAACGGGAGGTAAATATTACTGGGGAGATCTAAAAAAGGAATCCAACTTAGTAAGTTGGGAAGTGTTCAATAACCTAACAAGAGGGACATTGACAAGGTTTACATATTATCAGATGTCCTCTTGGTGGGCAACTCAAAGCTGGCCTCAGGAGGAGGGAAATCCGAAACTGGATCAAGTAACTAGAACAGATAAGTAGAAGAAAGAAATATATTTCTGTTATTGGGCCCTTTTGGACACAGAGGAGAATGTAGAAACTGAAATTACAAATATTTGGGGTAGAGAATACAGAGATGAAGACATCAATACATGTTTTTTATGTTACAGACTGTAGTAAAACCAGCATCGCTCAAGAGGAATCACTTGTACACAGTCTATAGAGTCTACTGGTCTAAAGTCACAGGTAATACGTATAACTGCCCAAGGTGTAAGTGTCCCGAAGCAGTGTCCAAGAATTAAACCCTTCCGGATGGGGGTATGCACTTTTTTGGAAGAAGTGCTGGGGATAACAATAGATGTAAGTACCAGTTTGATATTCTTTGGACTTACGAATGACTATCAGTTGAATGCACCTAGTTCAAAATTTACGTTTTATGTGATGATTTTAGTGTGACAAGAGATATGTAGGCTGTGGAAATCAAAAACTCCCCTATCTTTTGCTGAATGCTTAAAGAACATAACTTACACCAGCGAATCAGACATGGTGTGTGACGGAAGAAGTAAAGTTAGGATTTGGTTGCATTGACAGATTGGAGGGAGAAGGCAAATGAGTATTATGATTAAGACACGCGTGCTGTTGGTCCTGGCCTCCTTAGTAACATTCCGGGGCCCCCAAAGTGAACAGGAGATGAAAATGTAAACAGTATTATCTTTGCGAGGAAGCTCTGTTCTCTCTATTCCCCCGAGGGTTGGCACAGGTTGGTATAGAGAGGTAGGAGGAATCCTAACAAGAGTGTTGGCAGAATGAGGACCAAAAAAAGTACAATCCTTTTGCATAAGTACTGCACCCAAGCCTACACCACTAGCATTTACTGATACAATGCATTGTGTTGTAGTCTCCCTATCAAGTTATTCTCCCACAGCTGGGTTCACCAGGTAGAATGTTGGTATGCTGCCTGGTTACCCTGGTGCTGGGTGCTTGTATTCAATGGAGCGGAGAGCAGTTGGAGAAAGATGTGTGTCCAACTCGCTGCTCCTGTCTGCTGTGTAGTTGTACTGGAATAAACTCCTGTTGAACCTATCTATGACTGCAAGTTCTCTACTACAATTTATGGCAATGATTTTCTACTACACAGCCAATCCTCGAACCATGTGTGTAGCTTTTCTCACCTGTGGTGCTGATCCTGCTGATTCTGCTGTTTATGATTCACAAGAAAGTGTTTCTAATGTTGTGGATTCATGTGAATGTGTAGATCCCACTGTTGAGATCATCATAGGAAATAAATCTCTTAACCTTCTTGTTGATTCCGGTGTAAGGATCACTATGTTATCTCAAGAATTGGTTCACAAAACTTGGGGTGAGAAACCACTTCAACCTCCCGATCGATCTCCAGTATCATACGAAGGACAGGAGATTGATCTCTTAGGTTTTTTGGAAGATGTTCTGATTTTTAAAAATAGGAAAATAACTGGGAGAGTTTACGTTGCTGTCAAGGGGCTGAACATCTTAGGATGGTATCATCAGGGTTTGTTCAGAATGGTCCTTAGACCTGGTTCTTCTGAGCAGGTTCTAGTGACATCTGAAGATAAACATTAGCCCCATTGCAAGGAACGTTTTCCATCTGTTTTTTGGGGAAAGATTAGGAACTATACCGGGTTTCAAACACAAAATTGTTGTTAAAGAGGGTGCCCTACCTATCAAACACAATTTGAGAGGTGTACCTCTCAGTGTGAAAGACGACTTAGAGAGAGAACTCAAGTCTTTTTGCAACTAGCGGATTATCGAACCTTTCGAATCCTTACTATGGTTATCTCCCCTGGTCGCAAAAAATATGGTAAATTACGTGTCTGTGGGGACTTGAGGTCCTCAATAAGGAGATCTGGATCAACTCTCACCGCCTTCCAAAAATATGTGACCTGTTTGCTAGTGTTAAAGGGTCCAGGTTCTTTTTGAAGCTGGACCTTGCCAGCGCTTATCATCAGATAGAACTGGAACCTGCATCTCGCCCCCTTACGGCTTTTGTGTCACCATTAGTAACCTTTTAATACAAATGTATGCGCTTCAGGCTTGCCTCTGTGGCCTCTGTTTTCCAACGGATCATGCATAACATGTTAGGGGGAATTAGAGGAGTGCCCGTTTTTCAGGGTGATGTCCTGATTCATTCTAAAGACATCCCCTCGAACAATTGTTTACTCGAGAGGGTTCTCAATATCTTCAAAAGTCATGGAGTGGTTGTTAAGTCAGAGAAATACATGTTCCTCACTGAAGAGATAGAATATCTAGGTCATTTGATCTCTGGGGAGTGTATCAAACCTAGACAGGGGCTCCTGGATGCCATCACTCAAGCTCCTTCTCCATCTGACAAGAGTGGTGTTAAGTCGCTGCTTGGGCTTCTCGAGTATTATTCGAAATTTGCACCAAATAATGCCACACTGGCACTCTCAGTTCTCTGCTATGTAAAGGTGTAGCACTTCAATGGACTGAGGAGTGTGAGTCTGCATTGAAGTCTGTAAAGTTTTCCCTCGCTAACAGTGGTGCGCTCAAACCTTTTGATCCGGATCTGTCTTCTTGTTTGACTGTTGATGCGAGTCAGGTGGGGCTGGGTGCTGTTTTGACCCAAGACACAACTAGTGGTGACAACCTGATCGCTTTTGGCTCCAGGGGTTTGAGAAATGATGAACTGCAATATTCTATTATAGAGAAGGAGTTGTTGTCTTGTTTATGGTCAATCGAAAAATGTTGATCTTATATCTGGGGCAGGCGGTTCTTGTTGAGGAAAGATCATAAACCTCTAATCAATATCCTTGGGGGTGGAACCACTAAATGTTGCTCTTCTAGGATCCTTATAGTGGTTTCTTATTTAATGCAGTACCAATTTGATGTTGTTCATGTCTCTGGGGGCAGGAATCTTAGAGCAGATTACCTATTGCGTTTTCCCGTAGAGGGTAATAAGGAATTGCCAGTCTCGGCTGATGTTGGGAAAGAAGATTACGATGATTTACAGGAGCACGGTCTTCACACTGCTGATGGCTGGATTAAGTTCCCCGCTGGTGATGAGGTTTTGCAACGTGTGTGTGATTTCGTCAAGTCAGGTTGGCCTGGTGAGCGTACTCTTCCACAATGTATTCAACCTTACTGGAAGGTCGAATAAGAAATTTCTTTAGAAGATGGTGTGCTTTTATGAGGTGATAAACTTATTGCTCCTCAGATCCTCAGAAAAGACATTAGTGTCAAAGCTCATGAGAGACACTTAGGATCCACACTCACAAAGAGTCGAGTCCGTGAATTCGTCTGGTGGCCTTCGATGGACAGCGATGTGAATGATGTTGTAGGGGCGTGTTCCATGTGCAGGTCAGCTGATAAAGGTCTTAAAGATGTCACTCCTCCCCTTCTTCCAATTGAAAGCCCCTCTGGACCATGGTCAAAAGTAGGTGTGGATGTCATGGGCCATTTGGAAATTTTAGTTGGAGGGTGTTGTTTTATTTTAGTATTAATCAATTATGCATCTAAATGGCCCGAAATAAGACTGGTTAAGGAGGCTTCCATGAATGATATCATTCTGTTTCTCAAGGATGTTTTCTTAAGGGAGGGGTTTCCTGATTCCATGGTGATGGTTCATGTTACGTAATTTACAAGTGCTAAGTTTGGGTCATGTTTGAAATCTTGCAACATTCAACATGTTAAAAGTTCACTCTATCACCCTCAATCCAACTGACTTGTAGAGCGCATGAACAGGGTGAGGGGGGACTGCATTAAGTGGGCTAGATCCTGTAATTTTTGAAATTCTTAATTCACTTACCAGTAAGTTGTGGTTCTACAGAACCACTACCCTTTCCTCAACCAAGGTTTCTCTTTTTGACCTGTGAGGTTCTGTAAATTGCGAATTTGTTCGTGCTCAGCCTCCATTTTGTAGTCGCCCCCATCTTGTGTTGCCCTCACTCAGGCAGCGCGGCAAACGCGATGTTTTTGTCGTTTCTGCATTCACGTGCCAGGTGGCTTCTTTGCCTATGTTTACTAACGAGTGTCAGGGTCTGGCCGAGTACACTAATTCCTGTCTGAGCTGATTAATCCCCGTCCGGACTATTTATTGGTTTGCACCATTCTTTCCTCTAAGTTATCTTATCTGCTGTCCTTTGCTACACGTCTCATGCATTCTCTTGTTTCACGACTGTCCTTCTAGAACATACAACTGTGTTTTCTCTAGTTGTAAATTGAATTGTTTGTTAATTTGCGTAAGAGGTCGAGTGACAAACATAACCGGGAACTTGAGTTGCTTTGGATTTAAAGCATTGTCTATAACATTTGCCTATGTCTCATGCTCTTGTGTGATTGCATTTTGCATTGTATTGTACCGTATATAAACATGTGCGCCATGGAGTTAAGTGGCAGTCTCTTTTGAACCTCGTTATACCAACGACTTCTAAGACCACTGTACTAGCTGCAGCTAATAAATACAATCTTCTACGCCAGACGAAGAGTCTGTGTCTCTGTTTCTGACAAGGCAGGTGAATCCCGGGGATTTCAGGCTTACCCTGTGCCACCGAGCTTTAAGGCTGCGGTTCTCCACCTGTTGAGGGGAAGAAGGGCGAACACCAGTTTTAAGACTGGATGGATGAACCGATGGATCAAATCTGTTCCTGACATTAACGGTCTCTTGAACTTAGTCAGAGAGAATGTTTCAAACTCGCAAGACAAACAAAAGTCATGGCTTGTCAACAAGAAAGGTGGCAAAAATGTGCCTGTTAGAGTTGGGGATTTTGTTCGGGTAAAGTCCCCTGTACATGTTAAGGAAATGTGAGAGCAAGATTGGTTCTCCCATTTCTGCCACCAAAGTTGATAGGAACGATGTGCAAGTTGAAGGTGGAAAGTGGTGGAATACTAGCAACATTTTAAAAGTAAGGAATGTATTTCCATCTACTACTAGTTTTACCCAGTGTCTTGATGTTGTTGTACCCTCTGATATGTTTCTCAGGAGAAGCACAAGATCTAGAAATGTTCCTCTGAGATTTCGCAATTGAGTTGTTTTAGAGTGTTTTTCACATTTTTTCTGCCACTATGTTTTGCAATGTGAATGCCCTCATTTGCTCTTTTGCCATACTGTATTAAATGTTTTAAGACAGATTTTGTATTTTATATGTTTTCTTTCTTGTTGCTTTTGTTTTCTTTTGTTTATTGAGGAAGAAGGATATGTTGTAGTATCCCTCTCAAGTTGTTCTCCCACAGCTTGGTTTACCAGGTAAAATGTTGATGTGCTGCTTGGTTACCCTGTTGCTGGGTACTTGTATTCAAAGGAGCGGAGAGCAGTTGGAGAGAGATGTGTGTACTACTCACTGCTCCTGTCTGCTGTGTAGTTGTACTGGAATAAACTCCTGTTGAACCTACATACCACTGCGAGCTCTCTACACTCCTTGCCAACAACATATGATTTTAAAAATTGAGCACATACAACTTAGTTTTTGAGTACATCAAATGTCAACTGTTGGTCTTTACCTCAAACAAATTGTACATTTTTGTTTAATAACCGTCTTAAAGGATGCGCCTTTGTAGAGTAATCCTGAACAAATTTGCCATAGACCTCAGTCAGACCAAGAAAAGACAATAATTGTTCTTTAGTCACAGGAGCAGGAGCTTCAGAAATGCTGTGCACATGGTTGAGTTTGAGCCTAATACCTTTGCTAGAAATTTCATGACCCAAATACTCACTTTCTTCTGTCTAAATTAGCATTTAGTAAATTTCAAAGTTAAACCTTTATCCTTTACTCTTCCCAATACACTTTCCAAATTCTTATCATGTTCTTCAAAAGTTTTCCCAAAAACCAAAATGTCATCCTGAAAGGCAATAGCTCCCTTACAACCTTCTGATAATTCCTTCATTAATCGTTGAAAATCAGATGCAGCACTCGCCAAACCAAAAGGCATTCACAAAAATTGAAACATGCCTTCCAGCGTCACAAAAGCTGTTAGTTGTTTAGATTCTTCATGTAACTCCACATGCTGGTAAGCGCTTGCTAAATCAAATGTTGAGAAAACAGAAGCACCAGACAATGTAGATATTAATTCATGAATGTTAGGGAGAGGATGTTTGTCCACCCAAATCTCTTTGTTTAAGCTGTGTAGGTCCACACACAAGCGAGATCTCCTGAACCATTAATGGATAACACAATGGGAGACACCCACGGTGAAGATTCTGCGGGTCTGATTATTTTCTTATCAATCAAATCCTTTAACATGACCCTTAGTTTGTCTTGATATGCCAAAGGTAAATTCCTCACTTTGTGCCTAACAGAAATAGCATCTTCCTTAAAATATAATTGTATTTTTAAAATAATACCTTTACCTAAAGCTCCATCAAAAAGTTTGGGAAATCTTTCCTTCACACCACTAAAAAAATCATCACTGTTGAGACTAACAACAAAAACAGGTGGCGTGGCATTGGGGCAAGTCTTATACCCATTTCTTGTTGATGAGGCCATCCCAAAATAGATACCCCTTTAGTCACAACATACATTTTCCCTCAGGTTCTTCTGCCTTCAAATTCCAAATCTGCCCACATAAAACCTTCCAAATCAATATAATGGTCTGATTACCCCCCAGGTTGGATGTCAGGTGGAAATAATTTCTTCTCGCCCCAGAGTTTGTTACATATCTTCTTACCATATGGCTGAGATACCCGCCACCCCCTCTCAACACAATCCCCAAAAGGAGGGAAACCGGAAACAGTTCTTGAAGTTTTTGGAAGTGGGAGGGAGTGACCCTCCCGGCCGTATTTATTAAAACAAAATTAAAAACATTAAACGTTTCATGTTATGTACAATTTCATTACCACATTGCGATGTTTGGCTAACCTTAACATAATCTCTAATACAGAGGTTCTCCTAGCCGAACTAGCATCCTACAAAACATTCTCTAGAAATACTGAAATTGTACATCCTAACGTTTAAGGGCCAACGGCAAGGTCATAACCGGTGTCAAGATCCCTAACCAGACTTACCCCTCCCACTTGGGAGGGGCGACAGCACAGAGGCTTACCTCAAGTGCAACTACTAACAATTTCCCTTGACTTGACGGGGGCACTTAAGACTCGACGCCATTTAAAGGTCGTTCGAAGACTCGTGTGAGGTATCTAGAAGGTATCGTGGACCTCCCCCCACCCCACACAACTTACAGCATCTGCCGTCGCAGATGACTCTGGCCCCGGGAAATTCACCAGGAGGGGGCTGTAACCCCTCGTACAAAGGAAGGGGCCTTGACCGCCTTTCCTTTACTTCCGGCGACCCATCCTTAGACGGGACCGCCTCCCCATTGAGGGGCCAATGGCCACCTCTCCCGAGCGCTCCCATCCGTGTTGGGTGACGCCCACTCATAGGGATCTTCTAATTAGTGCTCACCGATCATGACCTTACCGCCACAGGTCCGGATAGTTGACCGGCTATCCGGACCCCCCACAAAACTCCTACCTAAAGGTCATGTTTTAACGTTTTCAACCAAGCCAAGAAGTCTCCAATGAGTAACTCATTTCCCAACCTCGACAAATGCACACCATCCCCCAAATACATACTGTCATCGTTAATACAACTATGTGAGATCGAATGCAAAGTCTTGGAGCGGAACAACCTACTTACTTTGTTATTAAGTTTTCTAACAGAATGATTCAAAGCAGGGATCGAGATAGCCCCCCGCCACACTTTTCGCGGAATCATATGAGACCACGCAATTATGCACCCCGGAACTTTCCTTGCTAACCAACTTACCGTGGACAGCATTGCCTCTAGGAGAAGTCGTCTACCGGTGGTGACCAAATCATTGCCCCCTAAATGTACTATGACTATAGACGGCGGTGACCTTGTCCGCCCTAACAAACCCTCAAAGAATGCTTGAAACTGGTCAATGCAGAGACCGCCTCTTCCGTAGAAGGACACTCTGTACCCGTATTCCCCAGGTACGTGCATCAAGTCACCTGCTTTGAATACGTCTGCGGCACGTCTCACGTATGAGTGGCCCACGACCCACACCTCCTGTCTCACAGCCGGTGATGTCTGACCGCTGGCCTGGTGTTGGGTCGACTGCATAGTCCGCCCTGCCTCGTAGGCTTGCGCAACTGAAAACAAACAAAAGACAAGAAGCGTGAGTACATTATTACAGCTTCACAACATGTGCAACCGCACATATCTCTTATAACAATTGGAGGACCATCGCCCCACTCTTTTCACTTGTTCTACGTTAAGACCCCTGGCTGTAGCTTCAGTGGCAGCCCCTATACGAAAGGAATGGGTCCCGAATTCGCCCGGGTCCAAGCCTGCTGCGGCAATGGCCATTGCAAGCACCCGCTGAAACTGAAACCTCGTCAGTGGGGTGGCGTCTGCATGCCTCAACAATGTCCCCCCCCATGATGCCCCCCTTCGTGCTAGGTAATCTTCTAAACACTGAACCGGACACATGGAGGACCCGGGGATCCTGCGAATGATCGTGCAGTCCCCCCTCCCATCTTGGTCGGTCTTGGACCTGAGAAAGGAGACAATCATTGCATCACCCCTGATCTGAACGTGTTCCCGGCACAACCCTCCCACCACATCCTGTTTGTTCCTTGCAACCAGCTCACTTATCCTCGTAGCCCCGTGAAACGCCAGCGTAAATGCAGTCCGGAACAAACACGTCTCGAAAGGAGACGAGCATGTGGTAGGGAGTGTGGCCAGCAACTGGGACAACCTATCCAGACCTATCGGTCGTCTCTCATCTATTCTGCGACCCTCCATGCGTTGCCACCCACGCAGCGCCTTCTGTACTACAAAAGACGCTGTCGGGTCCTGGATGTTATGGGCCCTGGCAACAAAGGAAATGGCGGCACGATGCCTTTGGGCCGTAGCCACTGACTTCCCTGCCTTACGTAAGGACATCAGAAAAAGTACAACCCACTCCTCTTCACCCCAAAGTCCCTCTCTCTCAGTCCCCAAAAAGGCTAAATAGGCCCGAAACGCCCCTTCATATGCCTTCCTCGTCCTGGGTGCTAGACTCTCTCCCACGAGGTAACGTAGTTCGGGGCACCGAGAGACCAGAGAGCTTCGGGGAAGGGTGCCGGCTCTGGGTCCGCTGAGGGAAGGAAACCCGAGAAAGCCTGCATGTGAAAACGAGACAGTGCATCAGCAGCCTGATTCATCACCCCTGGGACATGCTTCGCTCTGAATATCACGTTCAGTTGCATACACAACAAGACAATTTCTTTGAGCAGCCTCAAAATCAGTTTACAACGGGCTGCCTGACTGTTGATGCATTCTACCACGGTCATATTGTCAGACCAGAACACGACATAATGATCTTTAAACCCTTCGGACCAGGTTCTCAGGGCCACCAGAATGGGAAACAGTTCAAGGAAAGCAATATTACTCGTCAGCCCCTCCTCATGCCACCATGGGGGCCACCTTTGTGCCGTCCATTTTGTGCCGAAGATGGCGCCAAAACCTATGCCTCCCGCTGAATCCGTCCATAGACCAAGCTCCTCAGAGGACACGGCTGGTTTATTCCAGACGACTCGACCATTGAAATCCGCCAAAAATGCTAACCAAATACGCATGTCTTGGCGGACCTCGGCCGATAACCTCGTGCGATGATGGCCCTCTTTTAGGCCAACCATCGCTTGTGCAATCGAACGGGAAAAGGGGCGGGCCATTGGGATCACCCTCAAGGCAAAGTTCAACTTCCCCACCAATTGTTGCAACTGATGCAGTGTGACCTTAGATGCGTTTAAACATACTTGCAGGGCTGCCCTGAATTTCGACACTTTGCTAGCCGGTAGACGGAAACAGCCCTCACTAGAGTCCAACTCGATCCCCAAAAACTCGAGGCAAGTCGTGGGACCCACGGTTTTACCTGGTGCCAATGGCACGCCAAATTGACCCATCAACACACAAAATTCAGCCAAGGCCCGGGCACATTCGGGATTTCCGGCGGGTCCAAGAAACAGAAAGTCATCAAGGTAATGCATCACATTTCGGAAACCTGTTTTCTTCGTGAACACCCATTGCAAAAACGTGCTGAATTTCTCAAAATATGCACACGATATAGAGCATCCCATTGGCATACACCTATCCATGTAATATGATCCCTGAAACATGAATCCCAGAAGACGCTGGTCGTCTGGGTGTACCGGGAGCAACCGGAAGGCTGACTCGATATCTGATTTTGCCATCAACGTCCCGGGCCCCAGGCGATTTAAAATGGCTACTGCCTCATCGAATGATGCATACTGCACCGAACATACCTCTGGATCAATTGCATCGTTTACCGAAAGGCCCCGTGGGGCTGACAGATTATGGATTAATCCGAACTCACCTGGGTCCTTCTTGGGGACCACCCCTAACGGAGAACAGACAAAATACGGTACCGGGGCACAATAAACGGCCCGGCGACCCGTCCCCTGCTAACCTCTTTTTGGATCTTATCCTGTACTACAGATGTATGCTGCAAGACGGAAAGTTGATTTCTGCACGTCCCGATACCCTGAAAGTCTCCCACCGGGATGCGGAAACCATATGAAAAACCGTTCCGCAGCACCCCAGCAGAAGTACGATCCGGGTACTCGTTGAGCCAAGGAGTCATCGCCAAGGTATCAATCGGGGTTGGTAAAGGCGCCCCTCGGCCTATATTAGGCTTGTTTGGCGCCTCCTTTACCCCCATTCTCACTCGTTCTGGCTCTACACAAGGACTCAGGATGGGACGACCCACAATTGCTACATTCGTGCTTGAATTTACATGATCCCGGAGGCCTGGTACATTTTCCTTTGTTGAAATTAAAACAGAAACCCTTTTTACCTGTGTTGCCGGCAGGTTTCGGGTAATCGTCAGTGCCCGTACCTGACCGAAAGGGCGTCCCCACATTTTGGCGGGAGTGATCAACAACATTGCTTCCTACCAATGGCATTTTCAACATTCCAGACTCTTTCATTTTATCCCATGTCACAGAATCGTAACAATCCCAAGTTAAACCTTTGTTATGTTCCTTTTCTTTCCTAAACAAGTTGTCATAACAAAACCAATGGTTACCCTGATAAGCTGTCGAGTAACCCATAATTCGTGACTGATAAACGGGGAACTCGGGCAGCAACTCGGGCCTGCGTTCCCCTAAAATCGATGTAAAAATACCCCACGCATTGCCCCAGTTGCCAATATTCTCATTTACCTTAAAGGCGGCCATTTTTGCGCGCCAAACACTCGGATGCATTAGGTCCTTCTGACTCTTAACATGCTCCACCTCATAATGATCGACAAGCAAGGAGAAAATATTCACATACTCCCCTGCCCAAATCTTTTCCTTTATTGCTAAAGGCACATGTTGTCCCAATCTCTCTCTACGAGATGGTGCTGACTCATCCCTTGCGATCGGCAATGGTCGCTTACCTGAACTGGACGCTGCTTCCGCCACTTGCGGCTTGTCTATCCCTGCCACCGGCGCGGTCCCCTTGGCTGCATCTCTTTTCTCACGCAGCCCTTTTATCAGCGCCTGTGCCTCGGCAGCCGTGGCGCCCTCACTACTATCCCCCAACCACGCTGCTAGCTGTGCTGCCAGCTCAGGGGGCATATCCTCTTTGGATGTCGGGGTGACGACCACGGGGATTGGATTCCCCTCCGTCGGTACAGGGGTCGGCGCCTCGAGCGGGGCAGAGGGAACCGGGACGTCTCCCCCGGCTGGAACCCTTCTCGGCCTCTTAGGTTTCCTTCCGGCCGGAGCAGGGCCCGAACCCTCCTCCCCGTCTCGCTCCGCCAGCCGTTTCTTTATGTCGGACATCTCCTTGAAAAGGGCCCGAACCATCTGATCAGTCGTCATTCTCTTTGCGCCTTTCTTAGGCATTCCTCCGACGAAGTATCTAGAAGACAAAGAAAAAGATCAAAACGCTCAAAATTGGCTCTTCGTTCTGTCCCGAGCTCACGTGTAGCGAGGAGGTGCAGCTTCGGAGCACAAGAACAAGAGGACGTCTTCTGGTCTTGCGTCCCTTTTTATCCGTCTTCAGGGCGGGCGTAAACCCGCCCCTGCCTGCCCTGAGGGCGTGGCTGGCTACGTCGGTGTCTAGGCCAGCCCACTCTAGGGCGGGAACAAGCGCGCCCCGGCTACGCCGCTTCGGGCATACCAGCCGAGACGCGCCTCCCGCCCAAAAATGGCTTCCCGGGGGGATCGAGGCACTCCGCCATACGTTCGGGGGGACCGAGTGGTCGCCCCTTTCCAATAATGCTGTACCAAGCACATAAGTCAACCATCATCGAAACAGATTTGCTATCAATTTTCACGATGCATCTGGGAAAGCCTTTGCAACTTATGTCACCCACACATAGTAAGGAGTTGAAATCAAAAGATGTTTCTTCTTCATCATAAGTGATGTCATTGACTCTTTGAAATGACTCACAAACATTCCCAAAGTGACCTATTTTCTTACATTTCACAAACACTTTTTCCCAAGCAGGACAACATTTAAAACTTCCTACATGGTTCGGACTGCCACACTTGTAACAAATTATTGCAATCTTTCTTCTAACAAATTTGTTATAAAAAATGTTGACATAAGCATCCATTTTGACAGGAAAAATTGGATTCTTCTTATACCACATCTGATTTTTCACAACTGAAACCTTAGATCCGGTATCTAGTACTTTGACACTTTTACTTCTAATCTCACAAACACATTTTTTGGATTGTTCAATTCCCTTAGTTATATTAACTACCGCATCAAAAGAGGATTCTGTATCCAGCCACAGTCTTTCCTGAAACTTTTTACTCTAAGTCTTCATCATTAATTGGTCTCGTAAGACTTGTTCGTAAGTTATAGTTTCAAACGCACAAGACCCAGCCAATGTATGTAACCCAGATACATAGTCTTCTATAGACTCCTCTTCTCTCTGAGCATGTGAATACAATTTTAACCTTCCCATTACAATGTTAATTCTCTTCCCAAAACTAGTACTCAACTGTCTGATAGCTTGATGAAATACATTCATATCGCCCACATTCTCTACTGGCAGGAGATTATTGAACTCTTTCATACCTGCACCACCCAGACAATGCTTTAGCATTGCAAGTTTCCTTTTGGCAGAACATTCTCCTTTCTCTAAAACTTCTACATACATTAAGAAACATGGGGTACCAAAGTTCCCATTCCATTTCATGCTCCCCTGGTACTTGTAGGAAATGAGGTGCTGTAGCAATGTTAAGCCTAATTGCACAAAGAACAGAATTAGTTACCCAAGAAAAGAAAATAACAAAATAAAGTAAAGAACACCTGAGTATTAAAGTTACCAAGGTGTGCCTGTCACCGAAATTACAGGCCAGCAGGATGAAATGTAATCAAAATGCCTCTGAAATTCCACCTGGTGTGCCTGTCACTGATAGATGCAGGCAAATGTAGTCAAAATGTTGTGTTTTGATTTAGATACCGGTACATAGGTTTCCAAATCACACCTTATATAGGTACAATTCACATTGCCCTTATTTAGGCATAGTATCTTTTGGCCTGTTTCACAGGACTAACTTAAGACAAAATCCTAAACGTACTACTTTTGGTATTCACAGAAGGCATTTAGTAAAAGTAAAGTTAGGATTTTGTCTTAAGTTTTATTTAAGACAAACTTAAGACAGACTTAAGACAGACTCAAGACAGACTTAATACAAACTTAAGGCAAACTTAAGACAAACTTAAGACAGACTTAAGACAGACTTAAGACAGACTTAAAACAGACTTAAGTTAGGATTTTGTCTTAAGTTTGTCTTAAGTTTGTCTTAAGTTTATCTTAAGTCTGTCTTAAGTCTGTCTTAAGTTTGTCTTAAGTTTGCCTTAAGTCTGTCTTAAGTCTGTCTTAGGTCTGCCTTAAGTCTGTCTTGAGTCTGTCTTAAGTTTGCAGTATTATTTCTTCTCACTGCTTACGCTGTACGTAATATATCTTGCATACCGCCTCATATCTCTTGCAAGAGAAATAAGACTGTTAAAAAAATCCTTTTATTGAAATGCCCGTCTATATTTTTGTGTGTAACTCTCAAGAAACTAAGCATGCGCGATTCTGAGAACTGTTCCGATTCTAAGGGAGAAAAGGTTGTCATGTTAATGCGGTTGTCATAAACTGCTCCCTTCTTGTGTATTTGAGAAGTTTCTAGGGACCTCTGAGTTAGCTGGCACACAAAGTAATTAAGTTTAATATACTCAATAGAGGCATACTGACTTCAGTCCTATGCAAAAACTATAGTGTATATTATTCCAATGCGCAGAGCCTATAAGGGAAATAGGAACTACACTACATGGCACCCAACGGTTTGGTAAGTGACTAATTTAACGCTAGATACTGAAGTAACTCAGTCATGCTTTTCTCAGAGACCCCTACTCATGCTACTCCATAGGACGTCTGGAGTGGGTAGGGATAATATCCCTAGAGTTGTCAATAAAGTTTCAATCTACTTGCGGCCCTTTAAATAAGAGCCTACGGCAATACCGGATGTTTACACCGGATGCCTGCAAGATTTGAACGTCGGTAGTTTCGGAACAGAAAGGCGAGGTACGCATACCAAATGACGAGTGGGATTTCATTAATTCTATAACTTAGGTAACCACTCATAAAGCTTAAGATAGCTATCTGTTTTCTCGGTTTCAGCACTGTTAAAGAGTCACGCACGGCACATTGACGGCCGAAGCCACGTGCAGAGTGTCCCGGGTAGGAAAACTTGCTTGTTTAGTCACCGAGTGCATTCACTTTATGTTGAGGACTTCCTTTTAGGTGGTAATACGTGATTGTACACATTCTCAATTTTTCAGAGCGTTATCACCGAGGTTGTCGACTCTGGTAGCATTAAGACGCCCACCAATAATTTCAGTGAATGCTGGCAACGTCCTTTAGGCGACGGCGGTGATTCTGAGTTTCAAATATTCACGAAAAATAGACAGGGTATGCTTTGGGGTCCTATTTTTATGGGGCAACACAGCGTTCAGTCTTAAGACCACTATTTCATTTACATTTATTGTTACTTCTAGCATAAGAGCGGCGATTGATCTTCCAGTGCCGAATATACGCCTGCCTTAAGATCATTCGGTTTTTGCGCCGAGTGAGTACACTTATTCTCCCTCACAGAGATTCAGTCATTTTCTTGGGATGGTTTTTATCTTCACACTGCACATTCTTTCAGATGGGTTAATGTGGATAGTAGAATTGTCAGCACCTGGTCAATATCCAGCGATATCACATAGAAACTTTCACTTGGTTTCTGTCTCCACTTCATAACCTTTCTCTCATTCATTAACTCTTTGAATCAGCTATATGTGCTAATCCTAGATACTCCTGCATGTATGACCTTTGGGAGCATATTTAACATCATTACACCCAGTTCTACCATGTTTTAAATTTCAGAGCCATGCCCAGGAACTTCAAGTTACGAAGATTACCTTAGAAAATTATAAGCATTTTTTAACCCCTGAAGAAGGGTTCAGAGGAACCCGAAATGCTTTGGGGCTTGTTATATTTGAATTTGTGTTTGTGTAGTAGTTATGTGTGTTTCACCATGACGAGTTTCTTTTGTCATGATTGACTTGTGAATTAAGTTGATAATTTCATTCAGAATACATGAATATAAAGTAAGATGACTGCATTTTGTTTATCTGAATACTACAGTATGGATGTTTGAACTCATTATTGTACACACTAGAACATATGATTAGAAACCCTAGGGACATTGGTTAGAGCACCCTGCAGACCTGGATGTGTCCAGGCCTTGACAGAGTAGGGATAATATCCGCCATAGCTGAGTAGGACAAAAATCCTATTTATTAGCTGTTTGGTTTGCTCAACGTTGAAGGATACAGTGTTCCAAAAATATTGTGCACCTTATCTTTGTTTCCTTGAAACTTGTTCTGCATTTTTCATTAAACAATGTCCGATAGCGAGGACAATAACACAGGGACCGGTGGAGCTGCGACCAACCAAGTCCCAACAGCTTTTTATCATACAGGTTTTACTGAAACCGATGAGGAGGATATAAACATTACTCCAAATTTAAGGAAAGCCATCACTCTAAAACTTATAAAAGATGGCCTAACACCAAGAGGTAGTAGAGCAGTTTTCGTGATAGAGGCACATGAATCTTTTCAGACAGAGGTATTCTACTCATGAATTCCCAGTATCAAATCCAGTAACAAAAGTGTTTAACTTCTGCAAAAAAGATAAACCACCTGAGGAATATATTTCTTTCAAGGATGCTGAAATTCACCTCACATACCAGGAGCATTATCTCTGGTTTAAAGGCGCCGTAAAACATTTAAATCACATTTCCAGGCTCGGTCCACCAGGTAGACCAGGAGCATCATGGCCGATTTTAGCCGGCTACACACCTCATCCTGACATTGAAGCAATGTCAAATGATGAATTACTCACTCAACTCAAAGAGTTAATAAAAATTTACAGACAATTAGTCCAATATGTAATGCAGACTTTCACAATCCAACCACCATTAAAAAACAAACCTCTCACCAGGGGAATACACTAAAAATTACTCCACAGACTTTGCACGAAGTCAGGGGTAAAATGCCCAGAAACCGTGAACAAATTCCATTCTGAATAGCTCAAAAAATGACTAAAATCAAAGCAGTATTTCCTAATACTAGCCCTTATGAGAAAGACAGAATCCTAACAATCTGTTTACCGATTGGGATCACACCACATCTTGAAGACTGCACTACTTGGGGCACAGTCTTTGCTGCCATCTATACTATTAGACATGGTGTTTCATCTATTGTGGTAATACTTGATGTCCTGAAACCAATTCAAAACGAATACGGGGCAGAGCCTGCTCTGAATTTAGGTAAGAAATTATTGAAAAACTTCGATAAGGTCTCAACAATAATATTATCTAATATTAAAGGGGAGACAGCATCATTGGCAATCCGCCAACGCTTAAAGGAATTTGATTCAACAGAACATCAACAAGAACTACCCAGAATAATTGAAAAATCCTATGAAGAATTAGGCAGAGACAGTTTGGGTGGAAAACCTTTGAAATCACACCTGTCTGGAGTTCCTGAAAAGGACTCTCTTAAACACAATCCTACATCTTCTAAAGAGAAGTGGGAAAATAACAAACAACTTTCAAAAGAGAAACGTTCTCAATTCCGCCGTAGGTCTCCTCAAAAGGAGCCCTCTGAAAAGAGGTATAACCTCAGGAATAGGGATAATTTTAAAAACCTGACAGGTTTCAAGATAGGGATACACGTTTCACTCATACCTTTCAGATATCGTCACAGGAATGCGAAAGAAGAGGACGGTCCGATCAAAGAGAAGAACGTGTGAAGTCCAAAGACGATCAACACATTCAGAAAAATAAACCAAAACCTCTATTTTTCAAGAAGAAGTTAGCAGGTCTGAAGATCAGACATACCGAAAATTCAGAGAACACAACTCAAGAACAGAAAATAGGCTCAGACAATGCTGGACAGTGCAGCAGAAGTGACAATAGCTCACCAGAACCTGAAGGAACTTCTGGAGACATACAAGTAGAGACTGTGGAAACCAGGGTTAGTTCTCCACAAAAAGGTACATGAAATAACACTCAGGATGGATGGAGACATACCAAGAAAAGTGAAAGCACTCTTTCGGGAGAGACTTTCAAAGGGTTGTGATATACGTCTAGCCGAACAAGACTGGCCACCAGAATTTGTCAGGGAGTGCCCACATGGCGAAGACATCATTATGCCAGCCTTCTCCAACCATGTTCCAGTACATTTAAAATATAATTATGCAGGAAATTGGCAGTTGCCCAAGCCCCAGCATTATATAGAAATCATGTAGGATGGTATGAGGACTCACCTCACCACAAGATCCAGTTAAAAAATCAACCTGCTGCACATAGACAATATCCAATTAAGCAAGAAGCTAAAAAACAGGCCAGGGAGATCTTAGATCAACTTGAACACCAAGGGGTGATTGAAACATGCACCTCCTCAATGAACAATACTTTGTTTCAAGTTTCCAAACCTGACAACATATATCGTCTAGTTTTGGATTACAGACACCTGAACTCTTGTTCAAAGACATTTGCAGTTCAAAATGCATATAGTACAGCATTAATGAATAACATTGTATGAAAAAAATATAAAACCACATTAGGCATTTCTAACGGGTTCTTTTGTCAAAACATAGCACCTGAAAGTAGGTATTTGACAGCTTTCTCAATAATGGGGACCCAGTGTTTGTTGACTCCCACAAGGGTTCAAGAACAGCCCGGGGTTCTTCTCAGCAAGAGTAACAGAATTACTATAAATTTATGAAGACGAAGCATTGTCACATGTCGATGACATCTATCTGACAGACGAGGACCTGGATAGGTACTTGAACAGGGTGAATACCATTATATTAGGCTTGCCTCTGAGGGCTACAAATTAAATTTCAAGGAATCAAGAATTGCCCACCTAAATGTCCTTTTTGTAGGCTATGAGCTTTCAAGTGAAGGTAAAAGCCTGGCAGCTAACTTTTTAGAAAAAGTGTGCGCTGCTCCATCCTCCAAAAATGCTGAAAAACCTACAGTCGATTATAGGTTTCCTACATTTTGGAAGAACTTATATTCTAAATTACGCAGAAAGGGTTAAACCTCTCTACGAATTAATCAAACCCGATTTCAAAATCAAAAATTGGACACAGGAGCACACAGATATCCTGTGTTCACTTCAAGCTGACATGTTATCAACACATCACTTACAAACACGTGTAAACGTATGGAATTTAGTAATTTAATCTTCCGGGTCACTGCAGATTCAGCTACCTAACTTTTAATGAAGGTGAAAAAATACCAATTGCATACAAATCACATTTGTATACACAAGCAGAAATGTGCTTTACATCAACAGAAACAATTCTGACAGCAGTTTAAACCGCTATAGCAAAAGAAAGAGCTCTAGCTCTGGGAAAACGCACAATTGTCGTGACCCCAGTACCAACCTTAGAGGCATTTACAAAGTGGGCATTCCGATTACAAAAGCTTTACATCCAAGATGGATACAATGGGTTAATTATCTTGCCGCAACAGATGTTAAATATGTTTTTGATCCTTATTTAAAAGCAAAAGCATTCCTGCAATCCGAACATGAGTGTCCTCTGCCTACTGAGATACTTCCTCTTGATCAGTACGAATTCATAATTTATACTGACGGATCTGCACAACCCACTACGGGGAGTAAACAAGCTTATAGTGAACATGCACTATCATTAAAGGCCGCAGGCGCGATGGTAGATTCCGACCGATGATCACAAAAACACAATCTCTAGGAGATTGTACAGCTCAGAGAGCTGAACTACAAGCATTCAAATTGGCACCTGAAAATATGGATTGTGAATTCCCCACACGTATAGTGTGCGATTCATTTTACTGTATTCAATCACATAATGAATATTTACAGAATTGGCTTCAATATGGTTTCAAAGATGCAAAAAGTGGCGCAATCAAGCATAAAACGCTTTGGGAACAAGTAGTTCAGTTGCGAAACGGACTAAAAAACACTCACATTATACACACGCTGACTCATCAACTTGGTGGCGTTCACGTTGCGGGGATTTATTGGCTAATGAAGCCACGAAGGGGGCTGTGCAAATGGCTTCCGTAGCTGCATTCACTCGTTCAAAAACGAGACTAGACAGTGAGACATCATTGGCTGTCAATACTTCACACAAAGGCAGCGGTGCAGCATTACCTAAAAAGTTTCCACTCATATACTCGTATATAATTGATGCGAACAATGTTCTGTTTGCTTGAATCCCTGGAGTGGGGGATAGGGTCATTCCAAACATGGAACATAGAGTAGCTTTGATTTGTGAAGCACACCTGGGAGAGGGTCTGACACATGAGGGGATGTCTAAAACATTATTGATATTAAAAGAGATGTACTGGTGGCCAGGGATGAATACACTGCTTCACATCTTCATCAATAGCTGCATAGACTGCAATAGAGATCGCAGTACAGACACCTGACCACGACGTAGCCAGCCTAGTACAGACACCATTGTTAGACAGCATTGGACTATCTACGTGCAGACGTCCTTTCGGACAAATGTAGTCCACAAACACTAAGTCAAGGTTTCTATGGATGTGGCGTCAGCGCTCGGCTGACGCTCAAACTGTCATTAAAGATTTGCGAGTCTTTATCGGCACCTACCCAATAGTCACACTACACTCTGACCAGGGCCCTGCGTTTTGCTCTCAAGCTTACAAAGAAGCCATTTCCAGTTTGGGCGTAGCATTGCACTACTCCTCTCCATTCCATCCTGAGGGAAATTCTGTTGTGGAAGGGAAAAACCGGTACATAAAGCAGTCTATAACAGCTAGGGTACTAGGTTCGGGTGATGGGTGGGTCAAAAATCTTTTTGGGGTCCAAAGTTCATTAAATAATTTGCCAAGAGGTTCTCTAGGGAGTGCCACTCCATATGAGGTCCTGTTTGGGATAAGAATGTGGGTCCCATATCTCAATTACAAAGGCACAGTGGTGAAAAATAAACCTTTTGACATCAAATATCATTTGGCTGTTTTACAGGACTTAAATGAACTAAGATTGAAACAAAGCAACGTGTTCCTGAAGCCAACCACCATTGGGGAAAATTCAGGCGTCCCAGCAAGGCCTCTGTGGATCCCAAAGCTTGGGTATCTAGTCAGACAAAAGATCGCGGATAAGAAGGAATTTGGGCCTTCTTACAGACAACCAGTACCTGTCCTAGCCATCCACGGATCAAGAACAGTACTTCTGCCGCCCCTTGCTGGAAAAAAGGAGAAAATATTTGTGTCTATGGATCTCATCAAACCACACTATGTGGCTGACACTAAGTAGTAGGCCAAGTGGACTCCGACCAAGTAGCAGACGCACTCCTCTAGCTACTATCCACGAGGTTCAAACTGAAATACTCATCACCTTCGAAGAGTCAGAAGTGAGAAATCAAGTGCTATGCAACAATGCTATGGAACTTATTCCTCTTGAACCCCAAATAACAGTTTGTCATGATACACCTGTTTACACCGATGTAACACATGTTCAACTGGTTCCAGCGATTGCAACAAATCCTGATGCAATCCGAACCATTGACAGAACTGCCTCTGGCTATTTCATTAACTTTGATACCTTTCTGAGTATCCCAGCGAACCAGTAACAACGCCAGCACAAAGAACTTTCAAAGAACAACCAACAATTTTTTTCATCTACTGAAACAGACTTATCTGGTTTAACCATGGATCGAACTATGGATTGTTTCTGGAATATTTTTCTTTCTGCTTTGGCTAGCTTAAGTAATGACTATGAGTATGCTGATAAATGGAAGATATATTGAAATGGACACAGCATGTAAAAAAGTGAACTTACTTCTGAAACCACACAAATCATCCCATCGTGAAGCAAGAAACTTGTCAGCAGTGAACATCACAGCCGTTCCTATACAAGATGGTATAGTTTGAGACAACACTGAATATGACATATTCAGCCCGTCAGAACTTCTGAAGATTCCACACTTATTTAAAATTTAATTCAGTGACTTTATTACCTCTATTACCTTTTCTGATGATTGGGACTTCGAGATTGTTAATAACATGATGTCTGATCTAGAAAAAATCATCTGCATTCTCTAATCATGATTATTTAGAGGGTTCATCAGACTATGAACAGCTTTAATATTACAACCACTATGGTCATCATTTCTTGTATAACTCTGCAACACCAAGAAATTTATTTATGTATAACCAATAGGAACATTGTCCTACACCACCAAAGGGTTGCTCAAAAACGTTTGCAATGAAGTTTCCATATTTTTCAGGGTTCAGCATATCCAATCCAGAAACTTTTTTTTTTAAAGTAAACAAAACAAGAAAGAAAAATATGTTAACCAATACAAAACAGATGTATTCTGCAGCCTTTATTAACCAACTGTGTAGACAGGGTTTAGATTTTTGGAAAGACACAATTGACACAAAATCTGGTGTACAAAAGATTGGCAAGTGCAGGGGATAGAAGCTTTGTTTAGAGCCTGTATCATCCCACAGCAAATAATGTTTTTGAATGACACTGTCCAACAAACATCCGGCCTTGGGTTAGCCAAAATCAAAGACATGAACACTCCGTCCATACCTGCACCTGCAAGTAATAGCACTACACAGGGGGAGGTCGATGTTCATACTATTTTACATCACAACAGATCAGATCCTGAATGGGAAAAATGGTTGCTCTGGCCTACAGACACAAACATCTGTCAAGAACGATTCCTGAATACAATACAGGGTTTTACTTTCAATAGGCCAGACCCACGCTATGTTCAAAGACAACATCCAGGGGCAGTAACAACATACAGTGTAGGAACATTGTGCCTTGTTTGGCTCGAGAAATCTACACTAGAGGATGTGAAACAGCACTTATCTTTACTTAAAGAAGGCACAGACCATAGGGATTTCTTGCTAGGTCCAAGGAAACCCCATCAAAAACGTTTCATATATGCGGGTATCTATGCTGCTTATAATGAAATATGGAAGGTTACCCAAGCAGACGTTGCAGAAATAATTCGAGAAATTGATTGTATTAATTTAAAGAAATCTCTTGATGTAGTCGTCAATGGGCTAACAACTCTGTCATCCAGGATATATTCATTGGGCAACATTGTATCCTCTACCATTGACATTATGGAACAAGATTTGGTCTTGCTGCAACAAGGCCAGTCTCAACTACATTCTATTTTGCTTTTAGGCTGGACGCTACAAAACTTGCGTGCAGGCTATGTGCCTTGGTGTTTTTTCAACACAACGTCTCTGTTTTCAGAATTCAATCTCACTGATAAACAGATCAAATTGGCATATGGGGAGCAAAGTATACAGTGCTGAGCATTGAAAAACTGGAAAAATTGACATTTATGGCAGCAGAAATACCAACTACTGAGTGGTTCATTCATGGCAAAATACCTCTGCCCGTTACAACTTTCCATTTTCAGTATTACCTCAAAAATATACCAGCAGGCAAATAAGAAAGGTTGGGTAAAGAATATATCAAGACATCCTGGGATTTACCTTACACACACAGATGTTGTAGTGGGGGGTGTGAAGTGTTTCTTAGCAGTACACACTGTGAAAATGCACTAAGGGGTTCTCTTCTATGTAACGGTTCCACTGCAAATTTGTCCTGTCACATGCAAGGTTCACCAGCCTCAGTGTATAATCCAATTTTTGGGCAACTTTCAAATGGAAGTTACATTATGTTGAATGATCATAGCTGCTGTGGCATGTTGTAGCAACGGTTACTTCCAGGGTCACTTGCTGTATGCAAGTCTTGTTCCCCCAAATATACACAGTCAGGGAGTCGCCTTTATGGCCTTCACTGAACATCTTTTCTATACGAATTGATAATTTAAGGAGAATTAAAGAAATTATTTTTTACAACAAACCTTGCCTTTGAGCTCGGCCAAAGAAACCTATGATCTACACATTGCATGACTTTGGCAGAGATACAAGCTCTGTTAAGTACAAACTGCCCTACATATTTCACAGAAATGTTGGGACATATCTTAAACATGTCTGATACAAGCGGTTTTGTGCATGTATTTAAGAAAGTATTTTCAGGACTGTTAACACCTTTTCAAGTAGTCCTCGGAATCATTCCAAACTTCGTGCACTCGGGTTTTGGTGGTCTGCCGCTAATTCTAGCACTCGTTGCAGGAATCCTGTTTTTATTCCTACTGCTATGCAATGGCAGGCCAATCCACCAGCGTCACTCCCAGCACCGTAGAGAAAGCTCTCCTGGAAAGGAAGTGTTGTGAGCGCATAGTACAACTTTTGGGCTTACCTCGTCTACAAGAATTAAATACCACATGGTTTTTGTCATTCAGACCAATCTGGAAAGATTGCATCTTATCTGTTCTACGCTGCCTGCTTTGCAGTAAAGAATGCGTTCTAGACATCTGTCTAACACTCCCATCAGTCATGCCAATGGATATCGATACTCTGCTGGACCCGGTGACGGACAATGCTCTGTGTTGTCCCCAGAGGCTACCAATCCTGATGATGGCATTCATTGAGATCTCACAGACTCAAATTGCTACTGCTGAGGTACAAGAGGAAACAACGGGCACGCAGGGAACATTGAAAATGAACATCGCTGATGCTTCCATTGCTGAAAGCTATGCTTCGCATATATGTGTGGTTAATCTTCTAAACGAGGTATTCCAACTATTGCCTACAACGGTAGACAATTATTTGTCTACAGGAATAGAGGATTTCATGTTTTCTCCATCCCCATACACTGACTTTTGATTCAGCACACAGTGTACAGGGAAGACTCTGAATTTGGCCTTCATTTTTTAAAACAGAAAGACAAAACTTGGAACATTTTCCTATGATTAATTTGTATTTTTCTTTTTTATGGCAAAGTAATCGGCACACAGTGGAACTATTCATAGAGAACATAATTCTTTCAACACTTCCAGAGACAAATTGTCGTCTTGTCAAACAATTTAATTTATGTAACCTGACATGAAATGGTTTCAAACTTTTTCTTCTGTAATTACAAACCATTTCATCATGTGCATATATTAATGTTCATTCATTAAGCATTCACAGTACGCATATGCTTAGAATGAACATTGTTTTAATATGTACAGCACCATTGCATTTCAAGCATGGCAACAGTTTTTATGCATTTTAAAAAATTGTTTTAGACATTTTTTTATCAGCTCATGTGTAACTCTATTTTTAGTATGTTTAGCATTTAGTAAAGTTGATCATTTAAAACTGGAGTGGGTGTTGTGTTTCAATTTAGATACCCAGACATAGGTTTCCCGAATCATGCCCCTAAATAGGCACCACTCACATTACTCTTATTTAGGCATAGCATCCCAGTCATTATTTAGGCATCTGCCATGCTATCCAAATACAGGCATGGTCACCTACATCCGTCCATCCCACGTCACAATGTGTTCTTAGAAACCAGGCCCTTAAGCCATTGGGACTTTCCCTGCTTGGATTATTGATTTCTCCAAGAACTCATTTATTATGCATGAACAACTATTCCTTAGGGGTTCATTCATGAAGTCTTCCTCTGCCCGACTTTATGTCAATGCTAGCATTCCTAGGCACCTTCCAGGTATAAAGATACCTTCGCTTACCATGGCAAACCACCGCTCGGCTACACAGCTCTACACGGCAAGTTTGGAAGAAATTTGCGCCCCTGCCTGATGCACTGACCAGACGCGGTCATCCAGTTCGCAGAGAATCCAGTGTCCTGACTCCCTTCGCGTGGGTGTTAGGGATTGAGATCTGGAAAGAGACTCCCACCTCTCTCATTGTAAGGTATGGAGCAGACTAAAACCTAGAGTGACTATTGGCATACAAATGCAATACAAACTATAGCTTACCATACTATAGAAAACAGCACCCACTTCTTACCTCATACTACACTTAGGTTAGGTACACTGGGGTAAAACTATTTAGAAACACCAGACGAGTATTCACATTTTAGCCTGTGTTATTTATGTATACTTATATGAATATATGTCAAAGCTAAAAGACCATACTATTGCAGCAGTACTATTTATTCTTAGTGATTACGCTGTACGTAATATATCTTGCATACTGTCTTGCGATATGTAACAGCTCATATCTCGTGCACGTGAAATAAGACTGTTCAATAAATCCTTTTATTGAAATGCCTGTCTATCTATTTCTGTGTAACTCTGAAGAAACTAAGCATGCGCGATTGACTAAGTGAAACTGTTGTCTATTGTTTCCACGATTCTGAGAACTGTTCCAATTCTAAGGGAAACAAAGTTGTCATGTTTATGCGGTTGTCAGAAACTACTCCCTTCTTGTTTATTCGAGAAGTTTCTAGTGACCTCTGAGTTAGCTGGCACACAGAGTAAGTAAGTTTAATATACTCAATAGAGGAATACTAACTTCAGTCCTATACAAAAACTATAGTGTATATTATTCCAATGCGCAGAGCCTATAAGGGAAATAGGAACTACACTACAAAAATGCTTCCAAAATTCCAACTGGTGTGCCTGTCACTGATAGATGCAGGCAAAGTATTAGATTTGCACTGGACAAATTAAATTTGGCTTCTACAACCAGAGGCAAGATGGCCGCTAAAACGTGAAGAAACCTGCTGACATCATACTAGTTGATCCATTGTAGAATCATCCCAATTCAAGATGGTCGCCAAGGACTTGCTTGACATGCCGATGTCACAACACGAAGCTTGCATGGATTGACGATGAGCAGCACACTCGGATATGCCTCAACTGCTGCCGATTTGCCAAACCAGTGAAAAATAACTGGCAAAGGACTCACAGCACTCCTGAGTCTGCGGATCACACTCCTTACTTAATCACCTACTGCAGAATCCAAGCAGCATCAATACTTCAAGGAGATCCTATCACCGAAAATTGCTTAAAATGACATGAAAACTGAATGCAACCTCCTTTTCCCATTCGTCACCAAATTCATGGAGGAATGAGGAGTCGCAGTTATGCAGTAAGTAGAACATACATTTATTCATACAGAAATAGGCAGCTTCACAACTGCCACAGGAAAGCCACAGCTGACCTAACATGTCCAACCAAATCCACTCCGCTGAATCCTCATGCCACATTCTGCATGAGGTTTCCACCCAGGCAAGTGGAACACTACTATGCTGACCTAGTCTAGGCCTAATAATGTAAGCGGGCAATCATAGCAGACATCTACAGTCATTACTAGACAGTCTGTGTGCTTCGAAGAATAAAATCTTAAAGGTGAAATATTTGCTAAAGCGCAGTTTCACCCTACTTAGACCTGGAAATGTGGGTCAAGTATCAATTCCAGGGGGGAAATGTCCCCGGGTGTTAAGGCAGTCACTTTCGTGATATCAACACTCCTTATGGCACTTGAGGAGTTGTCGTATTTCATGGGGTCACCTCATAATTAGATTCCAGGCCTTTAGCCCCCTATTGAGCCAACATATTTACTCTGCACACCAACAGGAGGATCAAAGGCATCCCCACACAACTGAACCATTTCATAGTGCTTGGGGTTGATCCGGGGATCCTGCATATGCCCATTACCTTCTACACTGCACTTGGAGTGAGAAGGCTCACTCCCACAAAACCAAAGGAGGACAGCCAGATCTCTGGAGCTAAACACTGGATGCGCATCCTTTGAAATAAATATTGGTGGAAAGGAATCAAGCAGCTGTGTCAATTAGGGGGTGGGGCTGAGGCTCCCAGGGAAGGTCATTCCATGGACCACTTCAAGCCATGTTGAAATGTTCTACAATGGTATGCAGGAGGGTTAGCAGTGATGATGCATCTCTGTAGGTTTGGACAGAGGTGCATACCTTCTAGAACTTGTTACCCCCACTTAAAACCCTTGCACAATAAATACCTAAGCACAAAGTGCCCCAAGCATCAAAAAAGGGCTCAACATTAGGATGGAAAAGCCTCAGTGGCTAAAGGCATATGCTTATGCAGCATTCAACAGAATAATTATCAGAAATAAGCATACTTTGCCCAGATTCCTGTCCTGATAGATCAGAGTTAGAATGCCAACATTTTTGCTTAACTAGATCTAAGATGAACGTACCATCTAGTCAATTTGATTATCAAGTCATGCCCTTTTGTACTCTGTAACACTTCTGCAGCTTTTCACTGATCTATAGATGATGTTCTGATAGGCTATTTAAATGTATTCTGCATTTTTATTCAATCTGGATACTGTGATCTTTTCAGATTCTGTGAAGACACACATACAACACGACAAAGCAGTCTGAGAATGCCAATACTGCTGAGTGCTATGTTAAATATTTACACATGAGAACATTAGGATAGATGAGTAGAAAGCATCAGTGACTGTTCAGTGGCGAAAGTCAGTAGCAGCTATACAAGCGTTTTTGGACTTTGAAATAGTAAGCCCCATTACCATATTATTATAGAAAGGAGCCATTTTCCTATAGTTTTAAGACATGGATAAGGCATTTTTTCACAGACTATTTTTCTTGTGTTCCGATTTTGCAACAACCCAATACTGAGCATCCCTTATTCAATGAAACATGCATATTATCATGCTACAGAAGACATTTTTTTATGAGACAGGTCCTTAGAGATCCTACTATTTCTTTAAACGTTTCGCATTCAGAACTGACCATGCTGTTGAGAAATATACAGATCACATTAAGTCGCAGCCTATGAAATAGGCCAAAGCACTGACTCCCAGACAGATTGGATCAACATTGCTCTTCTGTGATTATGATTTTGTTATTATTTAAAGAGCAAATCCTAATAATGATAAAGCTGATACCTTGTCCTGGCAGACTCAACCTGGAGAATAAACTAACTAATGATCACCCATATTTCTGTCATAAACTTCAAACAGTCATTCTATTGTCTTACTGTGGAAACATTCCAGGCGTACGTTCATACAGAAATACAGTAATAGAGTTTATAGATAAGGAAACCTTGGTCAAAAATCAATAGGGTAGAAGATAGAAATGTATTGCAAAATAACCCTGGCACCTACATATTAGTATTACCATTGTTTATGGAATGGGCTATTTTTGAAAGTATCCACAATAACGGAAATTTGAATTCATAGATTTTTATGGACTTAAAATATCCTTAAAATGTCCAGAACAACTTTCACCTAATATACCTTATATTTGAGTAATTAGAACTATAAAAACATGATAAAATCAAGACAGCTTCTGGAAACGTTCTTTGAAATGCACGGGATTTCTTGATTCCCCTGCCCTTGCTCCAAGCAGGCTGCAGTGACAATGGAGTGTTGTTAAGCCCTTACTGTGAAGGCATAGGACAGACTATGCAGGTGTAAGTGGGCTGTGCTCAGCACATCCCCCATCTTGCCTGCTGATGGTCCATTGAGGCACACCTAATCCCTCACAGCTGAAAACATGCTGTAAGTTGTAGGAAAATAGTTAATATTCTGGCAAAGCTTTTGTGGTAACGGAAGATGGATTTGAGGTAAGAATATCTCCTTTTCACTTTAAAATTGTCTATTTTTGCCCTGAGCTTAGTGGTAGTGGATTTTCCAGAGTGGATTTTCTAGTGGATGAATTCAGGAAAACCCAAGAACCTGACTTGTGGTGCTGCACCTGAGCAAAACGGATAGTAAGTATGAATAGGGTGGAACGATTCTGGTAATTGAAAGTGTACTGGTGTGTTTTTGAGTGGTTGTGGTTATTGTTCATTGATGATATGTTATGCTGCATGTGACATTTTTGGATATATAGTATTACATTTGGGTTCAATTGGGGGTTAGATGAATGTAGTTTGGATGTACTTTTCTTTTTTGAGATTTGCTTCAAAATGTTTTTTTTGTATAATGGTTGGTTTGATTATCTGATTCATGGAAATCCAAGATCTTGAGATATAATTCTTTAATTTGTCAGCTTAAAAGTTGTGTGATTTTGCAAGTTGCTGCATACAGATTGATAGGAATTCTATACAAATGAGATTTTCCTTTTCAGGAGTGTGTGTGTTAAATCTAGGTTTGGTATCTTGTGGTCTTTAGCGCACAACAGTAAATACACTAGTTTGAGGTGAGTTTCTCTTAGACCGCAGTCTGCTATAGTATGAATTGAGATTGACAAGTGCTGTGATGGTTTTATTCTTGTTAGTGTCATTTGCACGAATTCTGTTATTCTAACTTGTGGATATTCTCATGTTTAGGTTGAGCAAACAAGATTTATTTTAGTTTATTATAGTGTACGTTAATTGAGAAAGGCTGTGCACTTGTTTTCCTATGCATGAAAACATTGCACTGAGATTGGTTAGTCAGCTCTGAAGTCACGCTGGGATTGGTGAAATATGACCACAGAGTTGTGTTGTCATAATTTGGTTGCTGTGAAAGTCATGCCATTATTAGTTGACCAATGGCATTACCACGCCTGGGATTGGTTGATGTTTGCTAACTTGGTATGTCTGTTTTTCTGATTATTTTAAGACAAAATAATAGGTGAGTGTTGAATGAGCCGGAAGCTCTTGACATATCTGAATGACACTATTCATAGACTGGTTGTGCAATTTTTAAACCCCTCTCTTAATAGGATTTGGAATGCCTACCTGAAACCTGGCCTCTTTCTGACTAACTGCAAGCAGGCATTTTTTACTGCCACTCCTAAAAATGCCCACCGTGGACTCAAGTGCTCTCAAAAACTTTAGGCCCATTTCACTGCTGCGATCTCCGGCTAATATGTTGGAGAAGCTAGTAAATTGCCAACTTTCATCCTTCACTTAGGAAAACAACTTGCTACATGACAGTCAGGCTGGCTTTTGCACTGGATTCAGTACTGAAATTGCCTTATTTGAAGTGTCAGAGTCTGTAAGAGAAATTTTGTGTTAGGAGGTACTCGGTCATGGCTGTATTGTTTGATCTGTCAGCAGCTTTTGACATGGTGGCACACTCCACCTTTTCAACAGACTAAGCCGACTTTGCTTCTGAGGCACATTCCTGTCTTGGGTCCAATCTTTTTTGAAAGAGATCTTGCAGCAGATCTTACTTCATCCAGTCTCACCCTCCTAATCCCCTGGTCTGTGGGGTGCCTGAGGGCTCGGGTCTCAGTCCACTGTTCTTCAACTTCTATCAGGCCCCTGTGGACATCCTCATTGAAACCTGGGCAGTGAAGGTAGTCTCCCATGTGGATGACACATACATTTTGTTCTTGCTCAAAGAACACTCAGAATCAGCCTTTCTCAATTTTAAAGAGTGTTAAAAAGGGCAAAGTCAGTTGGATGGACTCCAATTTACTAACACTAAACACAGTTAAACCGAGGTCCTTTTTTACAGTCGGAAAGCCCCCCCCTGCAATTCTATGGTGGCCAGCAGAACTGAAACCACTGCTGGTGCTAGACCGAGTGGCGAGAAACCTTGGATTGTGCTTCATCCTGACATCTTCTTGAAGGCCCAGATCCAGCAAATCCCTCAATTTGCTTTATGAAGCTTGAATTAGTAAGTACGCTGCTACATTTGCTCCCATAAGAGACTCGCAAAACTGTGATCCATGCCCTTGTGACATTTCGCCTGGATTATGCCAACAAACTCTATATGGGTTTACCCGCTTTTTTGATCCACAGACTCCGGATCATACAAAATGCAGGTGCCAGGCTATTACCTGGGTCCCCATCCACCAACACAGCATACCTCATTTGAAGCATCTTCACTTGCTTCCTGTCCAATTTAGGACCATCACCTTGGCTTTTAGAGCACTGGAGGGCAAGGGCCCCCATTATCTAAGAATCAGACTCAACAGATCCCAGCAGGACAGATCCCTAAAATCTAACCACCTTCAAATATGCATATTCCCAGGTTCACCAAAGTCCGTTGTGGAGGCATATTGTTTTTTGGTACTGATGGTGCAACTCTGGAACACTTTACTAATCCAAGGGCACATGGCCAAGTCCGAACACCGTTGTAGGAAACAATTTAAAACATAGCTCTTTCACCAAAATTAGACAGAATATGCCGCAAATTGTCTCAGTCTCTCTCTGCTTTGAGCTCTGGGACACCTCTGTTGAGACAGTCATATGCTTTGCAAATGCCATTGATTAATAGAGGGACAAAAAAATACCTGCTGAGTATAAGCCTGCTCAAGAAATGATGATAAGCTCTGGGTTTAATACATGTACCTGGAATTGCACTTGACATGAATATACCAAGTTTGACAAAGATTTGGATATTCCAGTAGAGGGTACCTTTCACATTGGAAATCTAGATTTTCTGAGGCAGACAATGATGAGAGCAAGCCTTTATATAGACCTATACAGTTTGAGGCATTGATTAAATAAGATAATAAGATCCAATGTCTACAGAGAATGAAAGAAAAATGGGTAACAGATTATTTAGGCAGTAGCTTGAAGAAAAGTGGGATAATCAGGAGATATGCTGGAGAGAAGACATAGTAGAGTGAGTAAACATTTTGTCTTGCAATAATCCAAGAAACAGAAGACAAGAAGAAAAAATGATGAGAACAATAAAGAGAAGCCAGTAACATGATTCAGATGAGGACAACCTTTTTAATGAAATTCTCAATTCTAGACCTCCTCCATATAATAATGGGATACAGAGAAAGGCACAGAGTTCACAGGGACTTGTGTTCTGCCTGCACAACAAAGCTGTGGATTAAGCCAATAAATGGTAAAGTAAATTAATTCTAAAACGGGTAATTAAAAATCTATATTGAGCACTTGTTAAAAGGAATAAATAGGTTTCCATGCCATTCACTGATTTTATTAAAATGTGTTCTCTGACCCTGGTTTTCCTGAGCTCCTTGTCCTCACGTTGTGCCATAACATATTTAAAAAACAGATCTTTGATAATCGCCTTCTCTTTGTGAGGAAAAGTGTTAGAAATGGGGGTTTCTAATTGGCAGAGAAAGGTACCTTTGACCGAATAGGGACCCTTGCTTGTAGTCAGGGTAAAGGGGAAACACACTGCTGATAACCCCTGCTTGCCCTCTTGGTAGCTTTGCATGAGCAGACAGGCTTATCCATAATGTGTAAAGTATTTGCACCTACACCCACAGTAACACAATGAAACACCACTACTGGACACCATGCAGGTTGTTATAAAAATAAAGATATCTTTATCTAATTTAGGCATGACCAAAACTACATAAATCTGACATGCATAATTCATTTTTCCCTAGAAAAGTTATTTGGACTGTTCTTTGTAAAGACAACTCAGTCGTTTCTGAACGCCTCATTAAAACTTCATCAAAATATCACCACTTGGTTCTCCGGTGTTAATTACAGGGTCCGAACCCTAAAACGTGCCCAGCAAGAAGTGTCACACGTAACGGCCCCAGTACCACCGCTAACAGCTGTGCGAGTTTGGGCCGGTTGATGCAGTCCCCAGCAACCGGTTCAATCGGTAGAAAACAGAATTGTCCTCACAGCTCTGCCAGACCAGGCAGTCACCGGAGCAGGCCCTCAGCAGCAAGACCACTCCCGCAGACCCGTACCCCACCAGCAGCATTTCCACCAATATCAGTCTTGGGCGCAGGCTCTGATTGCTGATCAGAGCCTTTACCTGGAGCAATGACATCTCAGCTGTGGTCCATGCTTGGGCCGCTTCTTGGGCGACAGAGAGTCATCTTCTTGTCGACACTGCACGGAGGCACCGGGGCAATCTTCTTCCGACTCGAGCGGCTTCCTTTTCCCTCGGTGACGCGTCTCAGGATAAGCCTCAGTCGCTAGGCAGTGCCTCGCGGACGCGGATTGGAGCACGGCTTGCCTCTCCTGTCACAGCGGCTTTGCTGATAATACACTCGCTGCACTTTGATGATTCTGCTGAAGCTCACGGTGCTAGCCGGGTTATGGGCAACACAGGCACACGATGTGGTTGTGCGCTAGCTCCATGGAGCTCATCGATGCAGGCAGGATGCAGGCAGGGCCGGGTGTAGACGTAGGCACACAACGTCGAGGTTGGGGAACCTTTTAATCTTCAAATAATGCAACACGCTTTTCAGAGAACACCAGCTGTAGGCGGAGAAAAGCTTACAGCTCTGTAGGGACGATCTTGGTAAAAGGCGATCTTGGGAACCTTAATGTGCCTGAGTTCCCAGAACAGGAGACCAGCTCTCCTCGGGCCCTTGGAGTCTCTTGTCTTCAGAAGAGCATAGCACATAGCAGAGTTCCTCTTCAAGTAGGGACAAAGCACAAAGCAGAAGGTCCCTTAGTCCTCTTCCTCAGCAGAAACAGTAACTGCAGGTCAGCCTCCAGACACACAGCTCTGGCAGCACTTTTCCTCAGTCTTCTTCAGCTGTTGTCTTTGGCAGAGATTCCTTCTTGATCAGAAAGTTTCCTAGTCTAAAATTCAGGGGTTTTAGCTCTGATATTTATACCAAAAAAGTCTTTGTTCTTCATGTGTGAGGAGTCATGGACACAGTCCGAACCAGTCCCGTTTGCATTCTGCCATTGCACATCTTCTTTTGTGAGTGTGGGCCAGGGCCATCCGACACACCACAGAGGGGCGGAGCCATTATTGTGGAAGGTAGGCAGAGTCCTTTTCAGGTTCAGGTGATACTCCTCCCACCATTCCAAATGCAGATAGGTCTTTTCAGCCTAGTGCTGACTCACCCAGCCTCCTGGAGCCACCCCAGGCCCTGTCAATCACACCCCAGACAGTCAATTCACAAACAGGCAGAGACTCACAGAGAGGTTAAACAAGAAAATAGACACTTTCTAAAAGTGCTTTTCCCAAACACTGAATTTAAAAATCATTCTCCCTAAAAGATGGATTATTAAACTCTGAGTTCAGGGATACCAGATTCCAAATTTCTTTGGAAAGATATGCAGGTAGACATGATACTCAGCATTCCCCATTCTGTCCTACGGGGCAAGATAGCCTTTCAATAGTACATGTCCTACCTTTAACATACACTGCACCCTGCCCAGGGGGGTTCTTTGGGCATACCATAGGGGTGTCCTATGTGTTAGAAAAAGGGAAGGGCCAGACCGGGCAAGTGTGGACACTGGCCAGGTCAACGTGGCAGTTAACAAACTGCGCACAGGCACTGAAGTGGCAGGCTTGAGACACCATTTTAGGGCTACTCATGTGGGTGGCACAGTCAGTGCTGCAGGCCCACTAATAGCATTTGAATCACTTGCCCTGGCACACTCAGTGCACTTTACTATGGACCTATTGGTAGAACAAATATACCGATCCATGGATAACCAATCTCAATAACAATTGACAGGGAGAGCATATGCACTCGAGCACTGATCAGCAGTGGCAAAGTGCCAGAGTCCTATAGCCAACAACCACAGGTCAGGAAAAATTAAGGAGGAAGAAGCAAAACATTTGGGGATAACCCTGCAAAAGGGTCCATTTCCAACAACTAATAAACAAAGCATCTCGTCCTAATGCAGCGAAGGTGTCCTTTGCCACTGGATTTTTAGTGCGTAGTCAAGAGAAAGGCAGTCCTGGATTACCATCCTATTAAAACCTACCTCCTTGTTGGACCACATCTTTACCAAACACAGTAGAGGTTTGACAGCCACCATGTCAGAGATATTCTTAGACCCAAATTCCTCGGAGTAACTGGGGTACTACAAGGAGATTTAAGAATCCGCCTAAAATATTTATTTTCTACGGATTGTACTTTGTTAGCCATCATGTAACCCCACACCTCTCTACCATATAATATTTTAGTAATACAAAAGTTATATATCTTTAAAATTATCCCCGGTGACCAAGTGCCTAATCTATTAGCGTAATTTGCAATTTCTCCCATTGACCTTGTTATTTTTAAACACTTCTCCTCCAATAAATGTTTAAAACTCAATTTCTCATTAAATAAAATACCCAGATAAGAAAAATCTGGGACTTTCCTCTGAATATGTGTGCCTCATGTTCTGCTTGCCAATTTCCATTATATAGGATTTAGTTAGATTAGGTGACAAATCCATCGTACCCGTAAAAGACACAAACCCATCCAGTAAAATTGGCAAGCCCTTTGGGGTGCATGCAAGGAGTAATGAGTCATCCACCTATAGCAAGACCGGAACCAGAGTCAGGACCTTTAATGTATAGTGTGAACAAAAACTGAACTAATATACAACCCTCTCTGACCCGATTGGAACAGTTCAAATGTCTAGTGATTTTCCCACCCTGTGTGTATCAGATTACTGCAGTGCTGTTAAAATGTAGGGCCATTGGGGTTTTTAATATTAATTATTTATATTTATTGAATGTTTCTGTGTTACAAAAATTTCATTCTCAGAGGAATCGTTATCCTTAACCCCAGGTAAAGAGGTTGTATCGATTCCATCTCTTTACACATGTGATTTTTTGTTAATGTAAGTTAAGTTCTTTTGCATATGCACATTGTATTCACTTGCAGTAGCAATATAACTGGTCCTGACGAAGGCATAGGATGAACAATCCGCATTGCTGAAACATGTTAACCTTGTTTATCTAGACAGTTATTAATTCCACACTGTCTTTTTGCACAGTTTTTAATGTTGATTGGTAGGAAGTGTGAATAAATATTTTTGCTTCCTATTGGTCAATTTTATTTCACACACATTCACTTTTCACTGCACTTCAATCATGATTCCCACATAATTCATTATTCACATCAAGAGGTCCAACTAGTGTTTATTTCCAGTTGACAATTTTCACTAGCATCTCCTCATGAATAGTTATCTTTAAGTGTTATAAATGTCAGTTTGAGGTGAAGACCCAAATGATGAAATATGTCACCATTTGGTGACTGATGGGAATCCAGTTGGTATAAAGAATTTTTATTGTCTATTTTTTGAGAAACTAGAGGGATCCAATTTGTGTATTATGTTGTAGACCTGTGGATATTTGAGTGATAAAGGGATCCTATCTGGTCCTGGCGCTTTATTCCAAGTAAGTCCCAATCTGATATCGTCCAGAGTGAAGGTACAGGGATCAAATCTGTGGAAGGGGTTTAATTCCTGTGATAGTTCCTCCATGTGGCAATGATTGGAAACTCCCTCAAAATGAGCGTACCATTGCTCTAGTAAAATATTATGACTTTAAACATGGGTTGTTAATGACACACTTAAAACGGGCACAGTCCTTTTGCTCACATGCCTTTGTTAAGTCCTACCAGGCTTTTTTTTGCAGTATTCGGTTCCGTCCCTTGACAGCTTACTTGTAGTTGCTGCTGCTAGTAGTTACTGCCAGACCAGATCTGAACAAGTCATACTGGAAGCCAAAAATCAAAAGGTGTAATTTCTTGAATAATGCAATGTGTCTTCCTCTTACAGACAGCAATGAAGACAATTACCGGAGTGATGATGATGATAAACATGGGCACGACTGTATCAATTTCCCAAATTCATGTCCTAAACCAAGAACATAAATAAAAGAAGCTCCTCTTGAAATGGTGAGCTGATTTGTTTGTTCATGGTTCTTGTTTGAGAGACCAACATGGATCACTGAAGGCTGCCAATGCAGTATGTTCAATTTCTGAAATTGTTGAAGCATCATAATTACCAAATGTAACTTCAGCACAAGTGGAAGAGCGGATTACATTGACAAGAGACTGTTGCCTTGAAGAAAAGTTTGAAGATTTAAAAAGACAGCCAACTGGGTTTTGAAGTGGTCAATGACTTTGTGCAGTTATGGTCACAAAGGAGGTTTATGAAATCCTGTGAAATTCTAATTGGGAATGGTTCCTACACACTTGAAATGCTGGAAGAAATACAGCAGGCAAAGGAAATTTCAGTGGTCAAAATTAACTACCTATAAGGTTGGAAATGATATGTTCATGCTTCGTAATAAATATACTGACTAGGAGGTGAAATAGTGTGCATTTGAGAAGGAAGCCGTGCGGTCGAATGAACAAATTACAATTCAAGAGACAGAACAAAATGCATTATGTTTAATTTCTGTTCACAATGCAGATAATGTGAGTTGTTACTTGTTGAGTGCAATACAGAGTACTTTGAATCAATTGTGAGACCTCCAGGAGGAAGCAACAGAGGATGGAAACAGAAAATGGGAAATGTTGAGTTTCAAAAAGATATATGGGTTACTTCTGAGCATAAATATGTGTTGCCTCAACTAAATGTTGAATAGCATGGATAGGCATCAACTTAATCAGTCATATGAATGGAGAGAATCTATAGCCTAAATATTCAATAAATAATCCTATAGGTGAATTTGAGGGTCCATTTATGAGACTTCAAGCAGATGTCATTGAAATGCCACTTTACAATGGCCCTTGTTAGAAATGGGATTTCTGGTTGGCTAGGGCATGCACATAAGCCAGGCAGAAACCACCGCTCTATTCAGGGCAAGAGAGTTACACACTGAAGATAACCCTGCTCACCCCCTTGGAAGCTTGGCGGAGCTGTCAGGCTTATCCCAGAGGCAATGTGTACAGCATTTGTGCAACACACTCACACATCAGCGACACACTAGTCACACTACAAAGGACACGCCACACAAGGTAATGTAAAAATAGACTTTGTAATATTCATATGACACATTAGAATGTAAATACTCTGTGCCACCTGGCACTTGGCATGACTTTACAGGAATTATTTACACCACGTTGCCAATCGTGCCATTGTCATAGCATCACAACTCACAATTAGTGACGACAACCAGTAAGTGCTGGTAAGGCACACTTAGCAGCAAGTCTGAGGCATGAAAATTATGGCATTACAGAGTATAGCATATTTCATATATACATCCTCAGCACAAGGCACCACAGTAAACACCTATAGTAATGCACATCTCACAAACACATCCTGCCCCTCTTAGGCAAATGCAGGTCACCCTTACTGACCATCTAGGGTGCAGCCCAGACAATGTCATACAACCTACATGGGCTCCTCACTGGCCATGTGCCCTTCCATCAGGACTCACAACATATGCTCATTCAAAAGTGGGGGACCTGTCCTGGGCTCGTCCTGCAATGACACCAACGAGCAAGTGCCCCAGTTATAGTAAGGCAGCAGCCCAAAAACACAGTGCCCCAAATAGCAGTTAGGGATGCATCCGCCTGCGACTGTGTGGCGAATCTGCGGAGATACCAGAAATGCCCAACAAGGCTGAGCCGGGGCCTCCTGACCGGGCTTCTTGAACTTCAGCTGTCCTTGTTGGCGACAGTACCTCACTTGTCCCCTCGCATCTGCCACTTGCATGAAGGGCATCTACCCACGAACACAGAGTGCTTGACCCCCCTGTAGGGTTTCCCGGTACCTACTTCTCATTGGTCTATCCAGCGAGAGGCTATCCGATACCAGTGGCCCACCTCTCCCCCTTCCAGGCGGGCCGCCAAATGCAGATCAGGCCTATTCAGCCTAGCGCTGACTCACCCAGACTCTCTGGAGCCAATGCACCTCCCCAGCCCCCGTCACTCTAATGCCAGCCAGTCAATACACAACAGGTAAGCACAAAGACACATAGCACACAGAACTGCCTACTTCTAAAAGTGGCATTTCTAAAATACTAATAATAAATCTGCGAACACCATTATGCAGCATTTATTGCCACTCTTCCAAACATACCAAACATGATCACGCTACTCCTCTCATGTCAGGAATTACTACTGAAACACATATCAGGGAATCCCCAATGCATTCCTATGAGAGGGCAGCCTCACAGCAGTGAGAAACCAAATAGGCTGTTTGTCACTTCCAGGACATGCCACAAAGTTAAGGCACATGTCCTACATTTTTCCTACACCGCACACTGCCCGTAGAGCTAGCTAGGGCCTACCCTAGCGGTGACTGACATGTAGTAAAAGGAGAGTCACAGACGTGGCAACCACTTTATGTGCCACATCACAGTGGCAGTAAACTGCACACACAGGACCTGCAATGCAGAGGCTTGAGGCAGGTTTGAAAAGCTATGTTGGTGGGTGGTTCGAGCAGAGCTGCAAGCTCACCAGTAGCATTTAATTTACTGGCCCTGGATATATGAGATATCATTTTACATGGGACTGAGGGGTAAATTAAATATGCCAAACAGGTGAAGACCAATCTTACCAGGTTTACCATAGAGAGCACATGCACTTTAGCACTTAACAGCTGTGATAAAGTGCTCAGAGTCCTAAAACCACCAACAACAGGCCAGAGAAAATACCAGAGGAAGGCAAAAGCTCTGGGATAACGCTGCAAAAAGGGCCAGGTCCAACAGTCCTAAATAAGTTCTCATTAGTGTCTACTTATTCCCTCAATGGGTTGAGGCATACCCCACCCGGAGTACATTCAGTATGGCAATTCTGTGTTTTTGTATGCCACCTTCTATTGGGATGGATTGAGGCTTTCAGTTTAAAAATGAAATTTTGAAATTGAATTGGCACCATTAAAAACAAGCTTGCGGAAGCGTATGCTTCCATTAGTTGAAGTGGCCTAATGCCCTTCCTATTGTCCTGATGAGTATTGGAAGTAACCCAGACACAAATTCTGGTCTTTCACCGAATGAACTATGGATGGGCAGAGCAATGAGAGTAGCTCATATTCCTTTAGCTACACTTGTTTCAAAGATTGATAACATCATTCTAGATTACTGTAGAGGTCTGTCCAATATGAAGACATCACCATCAACAAAAGAAACTCAGTGTCATCCCTTGAAACCTAGTGATTGGGTATTCCTAAAGAGGCATATCCACAAGAACTGCTTTGAAGAATGATGGCGAGGCCCATTTCAAGTCATACCTGTAACTAACACTGCTTTGAAGTGTGTTTGAATTCCACTGTGTATCCACACCTCTCACGCAAGATGAGTGGAGGTGATGGATGAAGAAATGGTGACAATAGCCACTGATTCACAGAGTGAAGCTCAGCGTGGGTCTGGGGGGGAGGGTAAAGAAAAGTTTGAAACAGGTGAATTTGGTGAAGCTGCTGATAACAGGTAAAACACCAGCAGCAGTGGCCAGTTTCAATTTTAGGGTGAGAGTGAACAGCTGTTGCAACGTCACAAACTGTAGCAAGAATAAGTAGACTCTGATATGTCCAGTGGAAGGCTCCAGTTAAAAATTCTAAGTCAGAAGATCCCCCAGAGGAAGTAAGCATTTCACAGGGAGTTGTGTTGCTAATGATGATCTAAGCCCAAGTCTATCAGTGACTGGGAAGATTTAGCAGTAGTCACAAGTGAAGGTGCAAGAATTAAAACGCCAAAGACAGTGAAGAGAAACTACAAAAGAAAGCATTGGCAAAATGAAGGATTAAAGTCAATTAAAGAAAAACCTGACGTGATCGAAAGTGAGTTTTCTCCTGCCAAATGACCAGCAAGGAAGAAAATTCCAGCTATAAAATGCATATTTAACCTGAATATATTCATCTTTCATCAGTGTCTGATGAAGAGCCAAATACAGAGTTCTATAGTCCAATACCCTGTTGGCATTTCATTTTTTAAATCAAGCTGGAAGAAGAAGAACCACCGCGTAAAATTTGAGAGTGTTGAAATTAATTTTGAACATTGCAAAATAATCCAGATAAATAATTTGAGATTCTCAGCAGCATGAAGTGGTCAAAATAGAGCTGATAAAAAACTTTGCAGTCTACTTTGATTTTTGGTTATTTCTATTTAAAAAGTAAGAAGGAAATACGTTTTATTATTGTTTGAATAATAAAAAAAAGAGTCCCTGATTTTTTATTTTGTCAAGTATCCATTTTGTTTTTGATCTCGATTTGGTGTGTTACTCTTACAACGCATCTTTTACAACGTAATGCTGTTACAACGCAGCTATTACATCGCAAATACCATTACAATGCATGCCATTACAACGCATGGCATTACATAGCAGTTGCTATTACAACGCATACCATTACATCGTAAGTATTGGTAAGTATTTAATTTTTTTTATTATTTTATTTAATATTTTATAATTGATTTATTTATTAATAATTATAAAAAAATATTTATTTCGTTTTTAAATATTATAAATTAAATATATTAATTTAAGTATTTTTTTAAATAAGTATGAGTATAGGAGTATATGTTTTGGGGTACTGATGTATATGTTTTGGGGTGTTTGGGTATTTTTAGGTTTTAGGGCAGTGTTTGGGTTTTGGGGTACAGGGGTGTTTTTAGGTTTTAGGGCAGGGTTTGGGTTTTGGGGTACAGGGGTGTTTTTAGGTTTTAGGGCAGGGTTTGGGTTTTGGGGTACAGGGGTGTTTTTAGGTTTTAGGGTAGGGTTTGGGTTTTGGGGTACAGGGGTGTTTTTAGGTTTTAGGGCAGGGTTTGGGTTTTGGGGTACAGGGGTGTTTTTAGGTTTTAGGGCAGTGTTTGGGTTTTGGGGTACAGGGGTGTTTTTAGGTTTTAGGGCAGTGTTTGGGTTTTGGGGTACAGGGGTGTTTTTAGGTTTTAGGGCAGGGTTTGGGTTTTGGGGTACAGGGGTGTTTTTAGGTTTTAGGGTAGGGTTTGGGTTTTGGGGTACAGGGGTGTTTTTAGGTTTTAGGGCAGGGTTTGGGTTTTGGGGTACAGGGGTGTTTTTAGGTTTTAGGGCAGTGTTTGGGTTTTGGGGTACAGGGGTGTTTTTAGGTTTTAGGGCAGTGTTTGGGTTTTGGGGTACAGGGGTGTTTTTAGGTTTTAGGGCAGGGTTTGGGTTTTGGGATACAGGGGTGTTTTTAGGTTTTAGGGCAGTGTTTGGGTTTTGGGGTACAAGGGTGTTTTTAGGTTTTAGGGTAGGGTTTGGGTTTTGGGGTACAGGGGTGTTTTTAGGTTTTAGGGCAGGGCTTGGGTTTTGGGGTGCAGGGGTGTTTTTAGGTTTTAGGGCAGGGTTTGGGTTTTGGGGCACAGGGGTGTTTTTAGGTTTTAGGGCAGGGTTTGGGTTTTGGGGTACAGGGGTGTTTTTAGGTTTTAGGGCAGGGTTTGGGTTTTGGGGTACAGGGGTGTTTTTAGGTTTAAGGGTAGGGTTTGGGTTTTGGGGTACAGGGGTGTTTTTAGGTTTTAGGGCAGGGTTTGGGTTTTGGGGTACAGGGGTGTTTTTAGGTTTTAGGGTAGGGTTTGGGTTTTGGGATAATTAAAATATATTTACCATTTTAAAATTGATTAAAATATATTTAATAAATTAAATTAATTATTTTACACTAATTACATTTTTTAATTAAATTAATTAAATTAAATAAATAATTATTATTAATTTAATTTAATTTCATTATCAAAAATATGTACATTAAACTAATTACCTTTTTTATTAAATTAAATTATTTACTATTTTTAATAAAATTACATTTATTAAATAGATATTATTTAATTAAATTAATTTAATGACAATTTTAAAATGTCTTTTAATTAAATTATTTTAAATAAATTAATTACAATAAACTAAATAACATTTTTAAAAAAAGCTATACTTACCTATACTTACGATGTAATGCCATGCGTTGTAATAGCATTTGCGATGTAATGCCATGCATTGTAATGACATCCGTTGTAATGTATCCCGCGTTGTAAAATCTGCGTTGTAACGGAACGCGTTGTAATACATCGCGTTGTACTGACACCAATCCCTCGATAGACATGACATTTAGCAAATGCTGCTAATTTTTTGCTTGATATCCTGGGTTTTGATGCCAATAACCTTAATTGGTTTATCATTGAGTATCCTGTCTGGTGGGATATATACTCACAATTAACAACAATACCTAATAAAGGTGTTGGATTTGATAAACTGACACATAGGGAGAGTTTAGTTAGTCGATTGTCATGATAAAATCTATACTACAATGTTAGGTGAGTATGTGGATATTCCAGAGGGGGTCAAAGAATGATTGTTCTCTGTGTACTTTTCTCTCCTCTTCTGCAGGTGAAGGTGAGACTTACTTACAGCTTCCGATGTCCTATGGTAATTATTGCAATGTGTTTGTTAGTATATTTAATAAACGTTAGTGTCTATCTCCGTATTTGCTGGATTACATTTCACTGGGAAGCATTCTTGCTTCAGAAGATCCTGCTGTTAAATTTAAATATGGTAATTTTCTAAATACAGTTGCACAAATTAATTCTTACACTAACAAGATTAAATTGGGCTTATGCGTGCAGGTGAGTAAAAAGGAGCGTACATTTGTTTTGGGATTATAATGAAATTAGAGTGCAAATTGTGAGAGATAGGAACGATAAGAACAATATAGGGGACAGATTATGGTTGAGGAAGATTTAGGGATTTCAAATTTTTAGCCAAGATAGAGACCATAAAAGCAAGTGTGAGTTGTGTATGGTGCATTGTGAACTTACAGGAGTTAGGGTCAATTGAATACATTGAATATGTGGATGAGACTGTGTAAAAATTATGCTGTCAGTCGTGTTTCCTGGTTGATGAACAACAAATTCTGAGAGGGATTTATTATGTGTATAGTAAAACTCCCTATTTAAACCTGCCACTTAAATGGGAGGGATCTTGCTCCCTAACTTCAGTATTTCCTAGCGGCTATCATGTGAACGGAGAGAATGATGCTGCTTTGGTTTGAATAATTAAACAACAGGGGGTGGTGATGGACAGAGTTTCTGAATTAAGCAGAATACTCTCACCCAGTCAAGAGATCAGGGCTTAATCCAACACCGTTTTTTTAGCTCACTGCACCATCCCAGCTCAGAACCTGGCTATATGCAAATTAGTCTGTCCCTGGCCCAGTGCATCATGGGAACAGGGCAAACCAAACTACCAAGCAAATTCTTTCACTGGGAAGGAAACAAGCTTCCGGGGACCGGTTTCTGACATTTCAGCCGTCTTCGGCCCGGCTTGCTTGAATCCTGATGGTGCAATGAGCAAGGGACTCACGTCTGAGTATACCCTTCCACGCTTATGGTGGACAAAATAATTAAACAACAGGGGGTGGTGATTGACAGAGTTTCTGAATTAACAGAATACACTCACCCAGTCAAGAGATCAGGGCTTAATCCAACACGGTTTTTTAGCTCACTGCACCATCCCAGCTCAGAACCTGGCTATATGCAAATTAGTCTGTCCCTGGCCCAGTGCATCATGGGAACAGGGCAAACCAAACTACCAAGCCAATTCTTTCACTGGGAAGGAAACAAGCTTCCGGGGACCGGTTTCTGGCATTTCAGCCGTCTTCGGCCCGGCTTGCTTGAATCCTGATGGTGCAATGAGCAAGGGACTCATGTCTGAGTATACCCTTCCACGCTAATGGTGGACAAAATAATTAAACAACAGGGGGTGGTGATGGACAGAGTTTCTGAATTAAGCAGAATACTCTCACCCAGTCAAGAGATCAGGGCTTAATCCAACACCGTTTTTTAGCTCACTGCACCATCCCAGCTCAGAACCTGGCTATATGCAAATTAGTGTGTCCCTGGCCCAGTGCACCGGGGACCGGTTTCCGGCATTTCAGCCGGTTCTGAGCTGGGATGGTGCAGTGAGCTAAAAAAACGGTGTTCGATTAAGCCCTGATCTCTTGACTGGGTGAGAGTATTCTGCTTAATTCAGGAATTCTGTCCATCACCACCCCCTGTTGTTTAATTATTTTGTCCACCATAAGCGTGGAAGGGTATACTCAGACGTGAGTCCCTAGCTCATTGCACCATCAGGATTCAAGCAAGCCGGGCCGAAGACGGCTGAAATGCCAGAAACCAGTCCCCGGTAGCTTGTTTCCTTCCCAGTGAAAGAATTGGCTTGGTAGTTTGGTTTGCCCTGTTCCCATGATACACTGGCCCAGGGACAGACTAATTTGCATATAGCCAGGTTCTGAGCTGGGATGGTGCAGTGAGCTAAAAAAATGGTGTTGGATTAAGTCCTGATCTCTTGACTGGGTGAGAGTATTCTGCTTATTTCAGAAATTCTGTCCATCACCACCCCCTGTTGTTTAATTATTTTGTCCACCATAAGCGTGGAAGGGTATACTCAGACGTGAGTCCCTAGCTCATTGCACCATCAGGATTCAAGCAAGCCGGGCCAAAGACGGCTGAAATGCCAGAAACCGGTCCCTGGTAGCTTGTTTCCTTTCCAGTGAAAGAATTGGCTTGGTAGTTTGGTTTGCCCTGTTCCCATGATACACTGGGCCAGGGACAGACTAATTAGCATATAGCCAGGTTCTGAGCTGGGATGGTGCAGTGAGCTAAAAAAACGGTGCTGGATTAAGCCCTGATCTCTTGACTGGGTGAGAGTATTCTTCTTAATTCAGAAATTCTGTCCATCACCACCCCCTGTTGTTTAATTATTTTGTCCACCATAAGCGTGGAAGGGTATACTCAGACGTGAGTCCCTAACTCATTGCACCATCAGGATTCAAGCAAGCCGGGCCGAAGACGGCTGAAATGCCAGAAACCGGTCCCCGGTAGCTTGTTTCCTTCCCAGTGAAGGAATTGGCTTGGTAGTTTGGTTTGCCCTGTTCCTATGATACACTGGGCCAGGGACAGACTAATTTGCATATAGCCAGGTTCTGAGCTGGGATGGTGCAGTGAGCTAAAAAAACGGTGTTGGATTAAGCCCTGATCTCTTGACTGGGTGAGAGTATTCTGCTTAATTCAGAAATTCTGTCCATCACCACCCCCTGTTGTTTAATTATTTTGTCCACCATAAGCGTGGAAGGGTATACTCAGACATGAGTCCCTAGCTCATTGCACCATCAGGATTCAAGCAAGCCGGGCCGAAGACGGCTGAAATGCCAGAAACCGGTCCCTGGTAGCTTGTTTCCTTCCCAGTGAAAGAATTGGCTTGGTAGTTTGGTTTACCCTGTTCCCATGATACACTGGGCCAGGGACAGACTAATTTGCATATAGCCAGGTCCTGAGCTGGGATGGTGCAGTGAGCTAAAAAAATGGTGTTGGATTAAGCCCTGATCTCTTGATTGGGTGAGAGTATTCTGCTTAATTCAGAAATTCTGTCCATCACCACCCCCTGTTGTTTAATTGCTTTGGTTTGAAGGCGGTGAAACTTAGATTTGAGCAGATAGCTTTAGATTTATTAGGTGATATGGTTGAATCTATAGGTGTTGTTATGAATTATGTGAAGATTAAATGTTGTCTACAATTGCTTTGAACACTGCAGATGCCACAACAAAGAGTAAATCTGAACTTATTGTTATGCAGTCGATGATTATGTAAAAGCACTTTGCTCTAGATTTTCATCCTGCAAAGAAGGGTGGTGTTTGGAGGATTTTGTAGAGTAGGGAATGTGGCACTTTCATACCAGATAACAGTAGGGTTATTACTGCATACATGAATAATATACCTAATCTTTCTTGTAAAGCCCAAGCTTTAGAAGTGTACGGCCTGTTGGAATCAGCAGGTGTCTGGGTTAGTGAGTAATGAAAGGGGTTTAGCTAGGTTGGTGAATGGTTTGATAGTTCGGGAAGGGTTAACTTCAGGTTTATACTAAGCCTTGTAGTAATTTAATTTGAATGAATTGTGCAGTTGTCTCATTTCTCATGTTCAAATGTTCTGAGTACTTGTTTCGATATTATGTGTGTAAGAGCAAAAGAGGATTGTCAAAGAGATTTTGTTACAGATTTTTATGCATTTATGTTGTTGTCCTAAATGAATAATTTGTAGAATGTGATTTTACTCACGATTCTAAATGGACACACTGATATTGTGCTGATTTCTTTAAAACAATTGTTCTATTACCTAAATAAGTATATTTTCCTGACTCTTGTTAGCTATGCCTCAATTTACGGTTTGTTATTTCTGCAGCACATAGCCAAGCAGAGGCATGTTTGTTTCTTTCCATTGTTATTGTTTGTGCTGTTCTCGATTAATCTTCCCTGGCTCTGTCACAAAACTGCAACATTTCCTTCAAGGTATTTCTGCTACCTCACTTTACTCTAGTCATTCACAAAACATTTCAGTTGTTCATCTAACTAGTGTGTTCCACTATCTCTGAATGACATTAGCATAGAGTGGCTAGAACCAATATTCATGTAGTGGGAAAGTGATTAGTTGCTAAGGCAATATGACATTTAATAATATTGTGCTTTGATTTGCCAAAAATGTAAAGTTTTCCATCACACCACATTAACTCTGCAGTAGATTTTATATATATAAAACTCCTCAGATTTGGGGTTGAGCCAGAGATCTTTCCTAAACTGCCAGGGATGCTGTCCATTTCTCTTTTGATTTTGCTGCCCACTTAGGACTAAGAATAATTGTCAGTGTTACATTTCTCTGTAACACTCTAGTTACAGAGATCCTTCATGCCAATGACTTTGTACCATAATTCTTTGAATTTTTATGAAATGAAACACTTCAACTATGCCACTAATCTAAACTCCGTTATTAATGTGCCCCTAATTTGAATGTTTTCTTTCATTATTCTCATGAAACTGAGGTTTAATACCATTGTCAACTCATCAAATTGTGGGTGCCCCGTTGAGGTAATATTTAGGGGTGTCAAAATTACAGAGTACACCACTCCTACACTTTCTAAACTTTTCTATTTCCTTGACTAATGAGGCTAACTATGTAAGTCCTGCATTTCATCCTAGTGTGAAAATCACAAATGTTATGATATTGGTCTGCACAGAATACTGTTGTAGGTGGAACCTTTTTAAAAAAAATGGAAAATAACAGACTATGAAAAGGAGAGTGCATTCTGAGTGCTCAAATGTTTTCAGAAAGGAATAAAAAAGCGAAATTTTGGAGAACAAAAAAAGAAAAAACTATAAAAATGTTTAGCTAACGTTAATTCGGAAATAATGGAAAAAACAGGCACGATTACGGTGGCTAATCCAGACATGCCAACTCACGCGGTGTCACAGTGTGACACACAATATCTGCTCCCTTCTCATGGTAACCCGGTGAGGAGCCTATATCACATAGTGGATGGATAAAAGAGCAGAAAGCCAATGCAAAGAGTGGATTTCCAGCATTTTCTTTGTTTTCGCAGGCATTTAAATGCCAACGTCCATTATGGTGTGTGCCAATTACCCAGGATATCGGCACCAGCCTCAGCAGGCTTGCTATTAGGAAGAGGGTGTCATACAGGACCGGCCAGAGGTTTCTCCTGAGTAGCTCTGGGCACAAGGATCCACCCCCATCAAGGCCACACCTCTTACTCACACATGGATTTTTTTCTTAAGGTTGACAGGTCTGCTAATCAGTGCAATCAAAGGTAGAAAAACCTTCCGATGAGATGTTGCCACGAGGACTACCTGAGCTATTGTTTAATGCTGGGGTATCCGTGGCATGCCCCATTAGTAACCAAGGACACCAGATCACTTAACAACAAAGTAGCGGACACTGATTTCATACAATATGTGAAAACATTTGACATCATCCTTCTCCAGGAAACATGGCTGGAAGAGCCGGTACAACTAGAGGGTTATACCTGTTACCATTCTGCAGCAACAAGGAAAAGCAAGTTTGGTCGGTTGTCAGGCGGTCTAGCAACCTACCTCAAAATATCAACCATTGGTAGCACACGGGCTTTAAGCAATAATTCCTCGTCTACAAATACAGTAGAGATATCACTTAACTTTGGGGGCATAAAGAAATATATCCAGCTGACCAACACTTATATTAACCCCAAAAATAAGAGTCATGAGGGGACACTTCTAATGGACCATTTACATCACGTTATCACTACTCAAACATCAACAAACTTAATTCTGTCTGGAGACCTTAATCAATGCATCTTAGGGTCTTCTGCAAACAGTGATATTCAAGCTCAGTCGTACCATTGGAATATACCAACTCAATCATTTAGTAGCCAATGTAAAACATCCAAGCTTGCAAAATCACTATTGGAAGATCTGGAACATATGGGCCTAAGGGCTCTAAATGGTAGATTTCCTGATGATTCACCATCTGTGGCCTCATTTATCTCAGGTAAAACAACCTCTACTATCGACTACACTCTAGTCTCCCTTTCATTGTTCCATCATATATTAAGCTTCAACTTAGGGGACAAGGGTGATAGCGATCATCACCCTCAAGAAGCCATCTTAGGAGCCCTTCCTGAGGCCATACTCTCAAACCCAACAGGACTGTTGGACAGTCACACCTTCAATCATAAACGAATTAAAACTTCGGTAGCAAATACTGTGGAGGTACTTCAAGCTGCAAAAGGGCAATTGAACAACTTAGACTATCCTTCGGGCAATACAGTAGCAGGTTGGGAAAAATTCACGACTGAGTTTGCAAACAATTATTCAACAACTGTACGGCACTTCCCACCATCTGCATCTGGTATTGCAAGGAAGATCTCAGCCACCCAGAAACTGGCCATGAAATCCCACAAAAAAATGATTACCAAATCTTTAGGACTGTTAAAGAAAAGCCCGGGTGACGGAACACTTCTAGCGCAGCTTCGTAAGCATCGTGCTGATCTCAAAAAGCTGAAATGGGGAATCAAAAGAACCAATTATGAGGATTTCTGGGCAAAACTCCATTATGCTTCCAAGGATAATAACAGCGCCCAATTTTGGTCTACTATAAACAAAATGTTAAATCCAAGAAGTAATGGCATAACATCTTATATAACCAAATTGTCTTGGGAATCTTTTCTTGATGAACATTTCAATCTACAGGTCGCAAAAACAAGCGAGCCCCAGGTTGAGCTAGAGAGCCGATCACTTCAAACAATTTTATCATGTGAAGATGTCAAACCTGAACCTTCTGCAGTCCTAATCAGGAAATTAATCTCCAAAGGCAGGAAAGACGGCGCAGCCGGGCCTAATGGAATTCCGCCGGCTCTCTTTAAACTTGAACCAGAATATTGGGCTGACACACTGACCCCCTCTTTATGTCTGTCAATAATTCGGGGTGCTTGCCTGCCTCATGGAGGGGCTCAATCATTTCACCGATTTACAAGGCAGGGGATAGAATACTCCCAAAAAACTATCACCTGATTGCACTCCAAGACATTGAGGCTAAATATTTTGCGGGCCTTCTATTGACCCAGCTGCGAGAATGGGCAACAAACCATAGCCTAATACCATCTAGCCAAACGGGATTCTGCAGAGACACCGGAACAACAACAAATCTGGTGGCCATTTCATTACTCATCGATAAGGCAAGAGCGACCAAACAGGCTCTTCATCTCTGCTTTGTGGACTTTAGGGCGGCCTTCGATAATGTTAACATTGGAATCCTTTGGCGAAAATTGGCCTCCTGGGGGATTCCCTCATAATTATTAAGCCTCCTGATTGAATTGCACACGGACACGTGGGTCCAGGTAAAGCTTGGAAATGGCTCGCACCTCTCTAGGCGTATTCCAACTACAAAAGGCCTAAAGCAGGGGTGTGTGCTAGCTCCTACCCTCTTCAATCTATTTACAGCTGACCTGCCACCCGCACTAGAGGCTTGCAATTCCCACGCCCCCCGGTTAGGGGGAAAAGCATTATCCAGCACATCTTATGCTGATGACGTGGTCCTGGTCAGCCACACAAAAGTGGGCCTTCAAAATCTGATTAACACGCTCCATGGGTACGCCGACAACAATCTATTAGAAGTCAACATCAACAAAATCAAAGTGTTGTCCATAACTAGGAACAAAACGTTGCACACTTGTGCCCACATGCATCAAACTCCCGTTTTGCGTTTCCAAATTTGCGAATTTTACCGAATCGCAAATATGGACTCGCAAAACGGGATGCATCATGGAAAGTGCAAAATATTTCCGATTCGGTAAAATTCGCAATTTTTACCGACTCGCAAATATTTTGTGACTTCAAAATTGCGAATTCGCAATTCCCATTGATTCCTATGGGCCAAAAGGCCCATAGGAATCAATGGAAATTGCGAATGGCACTTAGAAAATTTCATGGGTGCAGGGGGGGGTCCAAAGGACCCCCCCCTGCACCCCCGAAATGTAATTTGAAATGGATGTTTCACACACACATGTCCTAAGGACATGTGTGTCTGTAACATGACATCGTTTAAAATGTAAATTAGTACATTTTAAATTTTTTTCGCAATTTACCACGAGGGTCAACCTCGTGGTAATTTGCACTTCCAAACCTTGTTCTCGCAATTTCATTTCTGAATGATGCATTGCATTTAAGGAATCGCAAATTTGCGATTCCTTAAATGCATTCGCATTCTGGAAAGTCGCAAAATCAGCGAATTCCATTCAGAAATGATGATGCATCTGAAAAAGCACTTTTGCATTCGCAAACGGCCGATTTTAAGGAATCGCACCGTTTGCGAATGCAAAAGTGCTTGATGCATGTGGGCATTGGTCCCCTGGCACAAAAGTAATTTCTAACTGCTCAGAATATAAATACTTTGGGATCATAGTTGATAAAGGTGGCCGCTACCAAAATCAATTAGAAGCCATTAAGAGGAAGGGGATACTAATAACCATGACACTGAAACAGCTAAAGTCCAACTTGAGTGGTGAGACTCTATTACCACTGCTTCGAGTGGCGAGAACTAAAATAGAGTCATCAATCACGTATGGCAGTGAGGCCCTAAGAGGTACTGATGCAAAACTTCTACATATAACTATGTCAAAGGCCTACAGACTTCTCTTTCATTTGCCATCCTATACCTCACAAGCTCAGATTCATTTAGAATTTGGTCTGACGAGCCAAATGCTTGCACGTGGAGGGTCATATATAAAGTGTTGGCACAAAATAAAGAGTTCACCGGAAAACTCCTTGAATCAACAGCTCTGGCAATACCTGACCAACTCCTCTGGAACACCGGCGAAAAAATACTTAGAGGAGTCCCTGAGTACTACAGGTCTAAAAGAGCTATGGGAGATTCCTTTATCGCATGCACAATTTAAGCATGCAGTGAACAAGAGCTTAAAAAGACATTCTCATGTGGAGGACAAAGCCACCTTTTCTCACAGGCGCCATGCCTGGATGACTCTGTGGACATACAAAACACCGGGGCTCCAAGCATATTTTGGTTTGGGATATGGCTGGAAAACAAAAGAAGCCTTTTTAAAATATAGGTTGGGGATCCTACCTGCCATTCCATATCTATCACCGTGGCTGAGAACGAACTATGGGACTAGATGCCGGCTGTGCGCAATAGGAGTCGAAGACTTAGAACATTTACTATGCACTTGCTCGAGGCTGAACGAGGAGAGAGCAGCCCTGTTAAAAACAGCCTTTAACGAACTAAGTATCCGCTCACACAGACAAACAGTTCTTGCTTGTTTTGACCCTGGTCTTCCACCGCTAAATGGGAAGCTGGTGAAATTTCTGATACTAGCAGAACGAAAATTACAATGCCAGGCAGTCGGCTAAAGAGGAAATTTCGGGCTGTGACCAGCTGCTATGAACAATTTGCCACTCACGTTTATTGATTTTAGTAATGTTACTTTTAAACAAAAATTTCTTGCTTTTACATTTTCCTTTTTAATTCTACTTGTGGATATTGTTTTAATGTATTTTTTTTGTAATGGTTTCAATTAACCTAAACAATAAAAGTTACTTACTTACACCATCCTTGATAGCGGCAGTTATTAGAAGAGTTGACCTGCTGTATTGTAATTTAACTCAGCCATGCTAATTTTATTGTTTACATAAATAACAAGGATGAACAAAAATGAGTTTCTTTGTTGGAAATCACGCTTGCTGCACTAGAATCTGATGTAAATAAAGATCATACTCTTGCCTCAAGAAAGGCATTGAAATGAGTGAAAGCAGAGCTTCCCAGTAGTGGTACTTCCATCTCTTGCATGAGTACCAAGTATTCATGTGCCCGTCGCCAGATTAGAAGCTATGTCTGAAAGATTCCAGGATTGCTTGCTTGAAGGGATCATTCATTCTGTGATCCCACTCTCAACATTGAACATATGGAAAATATTCGTAACACTGTACTGGTATACGGGGGAGGAGGGGTGAGGATAGAGAGAGAGAACAAACTGCTGTAACAGTTTGCGGTTCTGTTGCCTCACCTGACCAGTCTAGTACTGACCTGAGATTATAATTATGAAAAATATGTTGTTCGGGGACACAGACACACGTGCTCATTTGACTAAAGTTTGCACTATAATTAGTCAAAAGAAAGGGACAAGTGAGAACAACGTGGGCCGATTTTTCGTAACTTGCACAATCCCTAGTATGAACAAGAAAGAAAAAAGAAGCAGCTTTCACAACCAGGGCCGAGGATTCAGTCATTCATATGTGCTCATTCATTCTGTCAACCTGCCATTAGGTTCTCATAGAAGCTGTCATAAACTGTCCATCCAGATGCAGTGATGCATTGTCAGTCCTCTGGTCCTCATGACCACTGGAAGGCTGCTACTAAGTTCATGAACGAACATCCTCTGACATCTTGGAAAAACAAAGAAAAAATGAATAAAACAGTTGAATGATGCACCTGATTCATAAAAGCAGGCAGGGATGTTCCATAGGCGGACATATTAAGGGTAAATCAGGTCCTTAGGGTCCACGCGATAGAAAAAATTAATTGAATGTAGTAAAAAAAAGTAGTAGTATGCATACACTTTGTATGTGTCAGATTATCCAACAGCATCAAACGTGGACTAGTAACTACTCTCTGTTGCTGCTGACAGATTATCTGTTACAAACCATGCAGCGATCCCATCAAAAGCGTTTTTAACATTCTTCTCTCCATCAGACATTTCCGTACAAGTGCTACCAGGCAATTCACCAATATTTCTTCAAACATTTTCCCTAAGTGCCTTTCAGATATTTTGAGTGTTTCCAAGGGAGAGATAGGGTGGTGGCTGTTGTGAAGGCAAGGTAGACCCAATAAGCCTAGCATTTAGAGGAGTTCACAAGCGTTCCCACTAGCGATTTCAGGGTGTTATGGGACCCCTGGCTGCTGTTTGACTAATACATAACAGCAATATTTAGGAGTCAATGGACCACTCAGGGACTAGGTGCCACTGCACTTGCTGCATCAATGGAAGCAATGACCCTGCCCCGCACCCCCCACGGTTTGAATGCCAATAAAATGTGTCAAATGGGCCGATAAAGTGAGAAATACGCCCACACCCAGACCCCTCTTACTCAGTGTGTAGGGCAGGGACGAAACATTTCCTGACTAAGGGAAAATCAGTACATTTGCTAATGCTCATATTTGTCAAAGTTCTTGTGCATTGTCCGCCCAGCTAACAATGCGCAGGAGTAAGTGTTGCAGAGCAGTGGTACTCCTCGAATTCTATCACTTGTTCAGATTTCCAGTTTCCAAACAGGGATCGAAAAGAGCCTTCAATGAGACAGCTGACTGTCTTAGACAACTGCGACCTTGCTAAGTGAGAATATTTACAGCACAAACAGCAAAAGTCAGCCTCAGAGGTCTAACTCCAAATACGTGTAATTACAACACACACGTTTTACATTCTTGTGTTGTACGTTTGGTGAAATTATGTCATGCAACCGATAGAAATATTGATAACAACCCAGTACCAATAGCAGGTGGTATTTTTTAACATCCTTACAAAATCTATAGAAAGGGCCCCATTCACACCCATAAGCATGATTTCAGCAGTAAATACAAGCACAATTTCTGCTACACACCATATTTGATTAAAATATATATTGCAACATCTCCATGTTGTACTGAACTGTTTTTCGAAACTATGTAGGTAAGCACCCCAAAGGATGCAATCGCATTGTTTCTCCAATGCAGGTAACAAAGTGTGCTCTAAAATTACTCACATGATGTGCTATTACAGTAATTAGTGGGTATCAGTACACATACATTTGCAGTTAGCCACCAGGACGATGTTAAATAAGTAATACAATATTTGGGCTTAGATTATGAGATTATGAGATGAAGCTATCGAAAATACGTCATTAATGTATTAACCTTTTGAGGAACGAGTTCAAAACCTTGGGTCTGACTCACAGGCTGCAAATTGGGGTACAGTTTGTAGTACTAAAAAACATATAAGAAAATGTAATGTTGTGTGTAGAGTTCTCCACCCCGACTGCAAAGTCTCTGGCCACATAAGTATAAGTTTTAGTAGTACATGTGGGAGGGATTCAGGGTGGTGTGGGAAAGAAAAGGGGCAGATTTATTTCAAAAGGGAATGAGATTAGGGGATGAGTAAGAGGGGTTTAGGGAGAGTTTAGGAGGTGTTTAGGGAGGGATGTCGACCCCCCCACAGAAGAGGAAGCCAATTGCTTTACTCTGTGTTGGTAGTAAGTTTACACTTGGAGTTGGTTAATACCGAATGTAGTAAACTTACTCCAATCTGTAAACATGCTCAAAAGTCTAAGGTACCTTTGTGAATCAGGCCTATTTGTAATTTACTGGGTGTAGTACAAACCACATGTCGGAAGTTTGCATGAGTTATTTATCGCATGCAATATTTATCTTAAGATAAACATGCATCCTGAATACCCCTCAATCAATGAGCCAACTTCTTAAAGCATCCTTTTGAAGTTTTGGTGGGAAGAGATCAGGCAGCTTTGTCAGCTGTGTGCTGGGCTGGGGCAACCAAAGAAGGCCTTTTCATATACCACTTGAAATTGACATGTTGAAATGTTCCAGAATGTTGTGCAAGTTAGTTGGGGCAGGGGTGGACTGATGATGTGGCACCCTTGGATTGGTCAGTGGTGCATGCCTCTAGAACCTACTGCCCCCATGTAAAAAGCCCTCAGAAAAGAGTGAAATTTGAGAATATACTTGTTCTGGGAGCACCAACAGTGAAAGAATGCCCAGCTAGAAGTAAAAGCCATCTATTGCCACTGCAAGGATAAACTGAATGCCTTAATTTTTAGCTGACGCCAGGACTAAGGTCATTATCTCCAGGGCCAGTGACCCTGCTCTCTAATGCCCCTGAGTTGGGTGAATTGACCTATTGGGGGACCCTGAGTAGTTCCTCTAGGACTTCTGTGGATTGGCATGTAACACACCTGACATAGAGGTGCGTTCAAGGAGCTAGGAGACTGTGGGGACATGGGAGTGCAGCAGGGAGGACTATGGTTTGCTGACTGTGGAGGGGCTGTGGAAGATGGCCCTGAGCAGGAGAGAGCACCAATAGCCCAGGCAGAGGAGAGGTCAGGCACAGGGAGCCAGAAAATGAAGCACCCAACAAGCCAGGAGGTCTGATGAAAATCCTCCTGCCTAAGGCTGGCCACCAGGAGCAAAACGTGTCAACAATCAGCAAAATTAACCTTGCATGAGATAGCATCATTTTAAGGCTTGGTTCCCCAGGAGGATTGAGCATAAAACGGTGCAACAATTAGCAAAAAGAAATACTCCCCCAGGGAGGGCTAAGATCCCGGGGGTTCATTCAACCTCATTCATTTAATTCATTTTAGATTTTAATGGAGAAGGTCATGTGTGACTCTCCTCCCCAGAGCAATAAACAAGGAAAAATGGAAAAAGGAGGAACCAATCGACACTATTTTTTCAAAAATAGGAGACAATCAATTCGCCTATTTCTATGCCATAAGTTCAAAGTTGTATTAATCAGACATTCGGGACATCACCACTCGCACAAGGGGACATGATTACACATTTTATTCTTTGTAATCAACATAAATTCTTTTTATCTCATTTCTTATTCTCTTTTTTTCTTTTGACAAAACAAAACAAACTCTTTATACACCATATACCACTATATACATACCTATATACACACCTATATACAACAATTAACAACATGAACACTTTAGACAAAAGTACAGAATCACAAAAAAATATATAGAATATACAGACTTTTTCTTTTTTCACCCTAAAAAAATGTTGAGTGCCCTCCCATTAACTCTAGGGGGTGCACTAGGAGGTAGTCAGACACCAATGGTTCAATACACAAATGTATAAAACCTAAATCAGAAAAATGTGTCACAAGGCATTAATTTCCAAATCAATTTCAACATAAGGACTCCTCCATTTGGAAAGTGTCGACGCGGTCGCGTTTCGGCCTTCCAGTAACTCTGGCCTCTTCAGGGCAGGGCGATAAAGAACAAAAAGAATTCAATCTGGCAGCTGCAGGAAAAACAGATCACTTCAAGAAACACCAATAACTTCTTATGGTCTGCTGGTAGTAACGTGTATTCAATCGCATCACAGTCTCTTTTCTTAGCACAGTCCACGGGCTCACTTTACTTAGCAAGTAATTTCTCAATTAACCACCAAACGGAACCGCCATCATGGTCGGGATTACCCTCCTCCCCAGAGCCACACAGACCCCTGGACACCCCAACATAGTTTTGCAGCTCACATTCCACTCATGCCCCTGGTGCAGGGATTCTGCGAAATCCCAGAATTATGCCTGGGACCATAGAACCTTAGTAGGCAGGGACTGGGTTATCCTACCACTTTAGTACCCATGACCCGGGACCGACAAACTATTGTGTCTCACTTGCCCTCTTTCTCACAGAGGACCAAGTGATTAGACACTCCAGAACACAACACTCCCGACCCTCTCAGGAATCGTGGTGGCAGGACACACCCTTTCACTCTCACGTGTCCAAAATAGGATCTGACAGAGACACGAGACACATTTAAAATATTTATTTTAACTATTGTGCTTTAGTACGCAGTATATGTGCAACAATAAGTAAGAAGATGCCTAACACAAATACAGTCAGCATAGTAGGTAATCCATAAATCATAAAAGAAGCTGGCAGCATATGACAGGGTAAACTAACCCCCTACCCTTCTACAGAAGCAAAATTATCACATATTAAAAGATCTCTGGGTGTTTGCAGTAGACCCCAATCCTTAGCATGCACAGATGAAGGTTCTTCATCCTAGGTGTAGTCGTGATCTTGTCTGTGTATTTGCCTGTCTGTGCATACCTATATGACAAATAGTCAAACAACAGCTGCATGTGTGTATTTTGTCTATGTGCTAGAGCGTAACCAAAACAGAATAACAAGGGGCATTGGTATTTGACCTTGTCTACGATGTTCAGACTAAATCCTAGGAAAATACAGAATGCAAAAATAACAGTAGGTTCTGTGTGAAAGTGCAGAGTGGCACAAAGTACATTACATGTGTGTAGTAACGTGTGCAAAGCAAAGTAAAGACTGCAGCGTGCTCATACTAACATAGGGAAAACAGCAATAGGCCTGCACGGACATATGACATTCCAGAGGGATCCCAGTTCCCAGAGATCAAAAAGGTGTCCAAGCCCGTGCACTCCGCCCACACTCTGTGCCTGTGTCTGAGTGTGTTGGGAAGACCCAGGCCACAGCATTCTTCCTATTTGCATCGATAGGGAGCATCAGAGAAAGAGAATGCCAGCTGACTTGCTTGCACAGGAGAGTGTTGGCTGGATAGGGATCCGAAAGAACAGTTTGGGAGTGGGCTGGCCTTACCCCAGAAAAACAAAAGAAGAAAGAAATGTGAGTGCCCCTGAAATGTGCTACCAAAAATAGAACCACAGCACAAGTTATTAGTTATCAGAAAATTCCTCTGTCAAAGCTTCTAATTTAATATTCCCAGGACCCAATCAGCTGGATGTGTGGACAAGTGTGTTTTTGGTTCTGCATGGAGTACAGCAACCCCCAGAAATGTTTCTGAAAAGTCACTCCATGTCGCACAGGGTAGTGAATCCCTGACCCTGTGAGAAGTTTCACATTGTTTAAAGCACTCCTTGTGCTATACCTTTTTGCTTATATGTTCTGGAGAGTGGGCCCTTGATTGGTGGGCATAAAGCTGCAGTAGCAGCATAGTAAAGATAGAAATAAAATTCTGGGAAACATATTATTCAAGATACTGTTTTATTGACAGTGTGAAGGGTTGATAATGCACTGTTTTGCCCTTTAATGAAATTAATACAACTGGATGTTGGTACTATACCCATTGATTTCAATGGTGTGGTAATTGTAAAGAGTAACATGCTTTCAGTTTTACTCTTGATAATGGCTACCTTATATTGTGATTGCATCTAGTATAGGTGGTGGTTATTGTGACCACAAGGTTCAGGATTCACTAGGGGTATAATATGTTATTAGAGTGTCACCAAAGGCATTTCCAGCTGTGTGATTTATTTATTTATTTATTTTATTCGATTTATATAGCGCGTTATAACCCAGGGGTCTCTAAGCGCTTGTCAGGTAAGCACAGCAGAAAGTCCCAAAGAAAGCCCAACCAGGAATTATAGCCCAACCCAGGCCTTCTGGAAAAGAACCGTTTTCAGCTTCTTACGGAAGGACATCAAATTAGATTCCTTCCGCAGATCCGCCGATAGATTATTCCAGACTGCTGGGAGAGTATTGGAGATGGCGCAGCCACCCACTGTAGCCAATCTGAAGTGTGGTTGGGTAAGAAAAGTTGCTTCAGCAGATCTTAACAACCTACCCGGTTTGTATGGAGTCAGGCGGGTCTTAATATATCTTGGCGCCTTTCCATAGAGCGATTTGTGTGTGGTGCAGAGCCCTTTAAAGAGCACCCTCTGCCTTATTGGCAACCTGTGTAGCTCGTGCATAAGTGGGGACGCATGCGAGCTCCTTGGTTTCTTAAAAATGAGCCTGGCGGCATCATTCATCACCACTTGAAGTTTGTCCAAGAGTTTTTGGGCAGACCAAGATAAAGCGAATTGCCATATTCCAACCTTGATAATATCATTGCGGACACCGCCCGTCTCAAGGTGGAGAAGGACAATAAAGGCGCAATTTTTCTGAGTTGTCGGAGAAGGCCGACACAGGTTCCTACCACCGTGGTGACTTGCTTCCGCATGGATAGTTTATCATCCACATAGATGCCTAGGCTTTTTACCTCCACTGCAGGTTCTGGGGGTGGCCCAAGTTCCCTTGGCCAAAGCCCGTCGTGCCATGGATTACCAGCGATGGTGATAGGTAGAACCTCCGTCTTGTCTGGGTTGATTTTTAAAGAGTTCAACAACATCCAATTGTCTGTATGTTTAAGAATGTTTTGCAGCCTTGCTGATGCCCCAGGAGCATTATCCATTTGGATTTGATTTGATTTATGTATTTGTATTTAATGTGTAGTGTTCAGTAGTGAGTGTGTAATAAAAGTTATTTTCCTTTTCATAATTTAATGCACCAGCTGGACAATGATTTGTTGAGTGTTGTTGTTGCATACCAATGAGCTGGGTTACTTGCCCACACCACCTATCCTGAATAGGTCTTTGGCTGCTCTGTTTCACTTCATTGAGAGAGTCAGGTGTTTTACATCGAGATACTTAGGGGCCCATTAGGATGTCGGGCGGATCAGCACTGCCATGCGGGCGGTGGCGATTCGCCCGAAATCCTTGTCGGCCCGCCTCCCACCCGACAACCATTTTCCCCGCCATATTACTATGGCGGAAGACCGCGGCAGACGGAAAGACCTTCCGCCGCTTTTCCGCCCCGGTCGCCTTGCGACCGGGGCAGAAAAGGTTTAATATGGTGGCGGTGTCTATCAGACACCACCAGCCATATTAGTATGGGCTTTGGGGAATGCCTTTCCGTGGTGGCAATGCTGCCAAGGAAAGGCAGGCGGTCTTCACTTTGGGGGCCCCCTGTGGGCCCCTATGGTGAAGGCGTGGTGGGGGTGCACATGGGGGGTACCCGTGGTACCCCCCTGCATTTGCATACACAATGCGGCAGGCACCGCACGGTGTATGCAAATGCATCACATGCATTTTTAGCATTGTGGCGGGCGCCGCCCGCCACAATGTTAAAAATGCAGAATGCGCCCGCCACTGTGGCGGGCCCATCCTAATACCCCCATGGGACCCCCACCCTTATGGCGGGCGGTCCCATAATCTAAAAGGATGGCAGGCAGACTAAGTCCGCCCGTCATCCTAATGACCCCCTTAGTTCCCAGTAAAGAGCAAGTTGCAGATTTATTACTTGTCAAGGATTCACATCCTTTGGAACTAATAAACCAGTTTCCTACTCTCATGATGGAGGAATTCCACGTTTACTTAGCTAGCAGTAAAGGAGATTACATTTCCTGACAGTAAAGTAATTTCAAGTGCAAAGAAAAACTGGAAAACATCAATAATGGCATTCAAGTTTCGAAGACATTAATCTGATGAAGTGAAAGGAAATACATACTACAACTGAAAGACGTACAATACATCAGATACCACTTTAATACCTATAGCATTACACTACTTACTGTAATACATCTATTAGCGACACTATGGTTGTAGCATCAAATTCCATGATTCAGAGGTCAGCTGACATCTTGCTCTTCATCTTGTCATTCTGACTTATCTTGTATGTTCTACTGTGCACAATATATATCAGGAGCTACTCGACAAGTGCTGAAACCTGTTTGTTGGTCAATAAGAGCAGATCAAAAGGTACATCTTTTTTATTTATGACTAGCATCCCCATGACTAGACAGTCACACACTTTATGGTTGGGGGCAGCTCATTAATAATGACGGGGTGGAACCGAAAGCCTATGTCCAGTGAAAATTACCTAAAGTGGTAAGGAGCAGGAATAACCTTTTATGTACACCTTCCTTAAACCAAGAGTTTTAGACCTTTTTAGCTGCACCCTAAATGGGATATTATCATCTGGCTCTCCCTGGAGAAATCCATAAAGTTTCCCTGGATCAAGTCAGTTCCAGCAAATACTTGAATAAAAAACTGTGGAAAGGTCATGGTCAAGGTTGCACATCTACTCAATGCAATTGGCTGCCTACTGACTCCCGAAATACCTTGACAAGCGTTGCTCAAGAAGCCATTACCCTTCAACGTTGCCTTATGGAACAGAGGTTTATTGTTCGAATACATAGAATCAGTGTGATGGTTCACCTTGGAATCTCGTTGTCATGGAGCTGCATTAAATGCACTTTTAAATTATTGGTTTTATCCAGAAGTTTGGGACATTTTTAAATTTGAATGAGAAGTTGGCTGAATCAAAATTACCACTGTTTCTGAATATAAGCTCATTTCAGTTATAGAAATCTAATGTTTTTGACTGGGTAGACTGGTGTACAACTGTGAAGAGAAAGGCTGATATTCAAAGAAAGAAACGTTCTGCATCTCTGGGGGAGGAGTAGGGAATGTCCCCCGGGGCAATGATTCTTAACCTGTGATCTAGGTGTCTGTGACAACTTTTCAGTGACTGCTTAGAAAATTAAATAAAATGAAAAGGTTAACAAAGTGTAAATCATTAAAGAATCTAAATGTAAAACTTAAAATGGAAACACTTTCAGTAAGTATGAACAAATTAGAAAAAACAAACTGCCTGATTTAGATCTCGGCAGACGGGTTACTCCATCACCACATTGACGGATATCCCTTCCATCGAAATATAAATCCCATTATATCCTATGGGATTTATATTTCAGTCAACGGGATATCGATCACCACTGTGATGAAGAAACCTGTCCGGTGGAGATCTAAATCAGGCCCTTTGTTGAAATCCTTAGCTTGATTTGTGGGAGCAGCAGGAGCACAGCAAACAGAATATAGCATGGATAATTTTATAGTATCTCAGACAAAATTCAGTACTACGCCGATGTTTGAAATTGTAGACTAAGCACAGGCCTTGAATTCTATCACACACGGGCAAGCAGCGGGCCCAGATGGCGTTACTGATGACATTTTACTAACCAATATAGATTGCTGGTCTCAGTACATCTTAGCCTTAGCTAATGCAATTGCACCAGGAGTCCCCTTTCCTGATTCATGGAAATGTGCTATAGTCTCACCTATATTCACAAAAGGTGACTGTTCCTTACCATTTAACAACAGGCCAATAAGCCTCATAGATTGTAACCAGAACATTTTTGGTCAGTGCCTACTAAGATACAAAATTGGATGGACAAAAAAATATTCTTAGCCCTCTTCAAGCAGGCTTTTGTACTTGGGTTGCAACTATCGATCAGGCTTTTCGATTAATGTTAATTTTCTGGAGAACTGTGTTGATTTGTGGTGGTAGTCTTTATGTCATGCTTGTCGACTTAAAATCGGCTTTTGATTTCATTTGAAGACCTAAAATGTGGAGTTTTTTGGCAGATGTGGGAATGCCCCCTCAGTAAATGTGCGTGTATGAAATGAATTTGGTATTTGGAAAGTGGAAAGCACTGACTCCTACAGGTCTGATGGTGCTGGGGGCATAAGGTGAGGTGCAACTGGAGTTGGGGATAAAACTGATGAACTACTGACCCCTATTGTGAACTTTTAACCTGCACGTGCCATTGAATGTTCGATACAATGTTGCAAAAGTATATCTTTAGGTTACATAAAAATTGATGAACTTTTAACCTGCAGGTGTCGTAGAATGTTCCAGAAAGTGTGGTGATAAAATTGGTTGAACTGGTGTCCTTTATGTGGCGCGGAATATCAAGTAGCTTCTGTATGGAAAATTCAAAATTAACTAATGGAGGTAAGTTTTGGAATGTCGTTGAAGGAATGAAGTATTCTGATTTGTTCTTTACATGTATTTATGTGTGGAGTGAATGAGAAATTGTGCCATTCCTGGTTTAATTCTTGATGAAGTCGGAGCTTTACATGTTCTATGTGACAAAAAAATAATTGTATGCGTGTGTGACATTTGAAATCTGGATAATAACTACAAAGGTGAGTTAGAAATGAATAAGGTGTGTTATTTGTTCTATAGTAGTGATTAAGTATTTGAGGTGGTGTATTTTTTATTTCAAAGTAATATAGTGTTAGTAAAGTGTGGTGTTTGATATTGGTTATAAAATATGCATACAATTTGAGTTGTTGTTAAATAAGTACTTTATATATGTTTAGATTTTTTTCACAGCGAAGAAGTGTAGTTTGTGATCTTTATAGGACTGTATGGTTTTGAAAATTAGGTACAGCGTTAATTTGGGTTTGTAATGTATTTGGGGAGATAAACAAAATGTTGCACGTTTGCAAATAATACTTATTGTTGAAATAGTGGGGTGGGGGGTGGTGGTAGTAGATGTATGTGTTATTAAGTTAAAAGCGATAAAACGAAATCCAGAAATGTTATGTGGAGAAGTTTTGGTCTCATTTTTTACACTGAGAGGTAGATTTGAATGTAAGTCAAGGTAGGTTGTTGTACAGTGGGGGCTGTCTACAGTGTTTGGAGATTACATGGAGAGGAGATGGAGATAGGAAAAGTGATACTTTCCTTTTATATGTAGGCATAGTTTACATCATGTGATCCTAGGTTGAGACATAATATGAACATGGTTTCTGATTTGCATGTGGGTATAGTATAGTTTTTGTAGTTTCTTACTAGTGATTAATGAAAAGGTAGATACACTAAAATATATGGTAGTAAACATATTAATTATTGTCTGCTCCTATGGAATAGAAGTGGTTGGAGAGTGCTTCTTTGGAAGAAATGTGTGAGGAATAAAAAAATGAAAATGTGCAGTATATTTTCCGTATGTCTTTGTTGACATAAGACAACTACATGTGATTATAGGTGATACTATTTGTTAGGCTGTGTCGCTGTGGTGGATATATGTAGGTGTTGAAGTGCTCAGTGCTTTACTGATGCTAACGTTAACTATCCGTTTTGAGACACTCGTCAATTTATTCATTTAATTTAATATCTTTAATATAGATATAGTAAAGGGAGGGTATATCAAAAGTTTGGGAATTAGAACTTTGTTGACTCTCCCCATGCCCTGCTATACACTCTGCAGAGTGTTTAAACGACTTTCGTAACATGTAGATGCATAGCTAGTAAAGGTTGTGTAGTTCGACTGGGTCCATTTATAAACCGTGCTATGGGATGGTTTATGTTTACTCTCCATTTTGGATGTTTGAATACTTTCCGCTGATAAGTGTTCCTGCAGACACTTGTTAAAATTAACGTTGTATATGGGTATAGTGGCACTACTGGGAATGGTTGGGGTTTCTGTTTGATTTCGTACGGTTAACCAAAGGCGGGGTGGGTGTGGGGGAGTTGGTTTTGTTGCTGATTGAAACACAGAATATAGTAACGTTCAGATGTCGAGGTACTAAAGGAGATATAGTACCACTGGGACCATTGATAAAGCACCCTACGGCATGGGATATGTTTTAGTTGCAAATTTGCATGTTTTAATACTTTTTGATATAGAGAGTTTTGGGAGACATCTGTTGAAATTAAGTATTTGTATGGCTATACTGGTGCTTCTACGTTTGCTGGGGCTCTTTTTTTTTGCGCAAAGTTAAGAAAAGGCTGGTGTTGAGGTGGTGTAGTGATACTGTGACTATTTATAAACCATCCTATGGTATGGTATGTTTTTGAGTTGCAATATTGCAGGTTTTAACAGCTTTTGTTGAGGAGTGTTTCGGCAGACACGTGATTACATTAAGTCTATGTAAGGCTATAGTGGTGGTAATGGGAGTGCTGAGGCTCATTGTTTGATTTAGTAAGGTTAAGCAAGGGTATGGGTGGGGGTGGTAGAGGTGTGTATGTTGCTGATTATAAGACGGACATTTGTAACATGGGCAGGTGTAGTTATTAAAGGTAATGTAGTTTCACAGGGCCCATTTATAAACAAATGGTTTATGTTTTACTCGCTAATTTGCTTGTTTGCATAGTTTTTGCTTATAAGTGTTCCGTTAGACACCTGTTAAAATTAAGCCTGTTTATGGGTATAGGGGCAGTACTGGGAATGGTGTGTGTTTCTGTTTGATTTCGTATGGGTAACCAAGTGCGGGGGTGGGTGTGAGGGAAGTAGTTATGTTGATGTTTGAAAGACAGAATATAGTAATGTGGAGATGTGGAGCTACTAAAGGCAATGTAGTACCACTGGGAACAGTTATAAACCACCCTATGGCTTGGTATATGTTTTACCCGCAAATTTGCATGTTTTAATACGTTTTGCTGATAAGCTTTTCGGGAGACATCTGTTGAAATTAAGCCTCTGTATGGCTATAGTGGCGTTCTACATTTCCTTGGGCTCTTTCTTTTATTGTGTGAAGTTAAGCAAGGGCGGTGGTTGAGGTGGTGTAGTTTTACTGTGAGTATTTATAAAGCGTCTTATGGTATGGTGTATGTTTGAGTTGTTAAATTGCAAGTTTGAATAGGTTTTGCTGATGAGCGTTCCTGCAGACACCTGTTGACATTAAGTCTATGTATGGCTATAGTGGCAGTAACGGGAGTTCTGGGGCTCGTGTTTGATTTTGTAAGGTTAAGCATGGGTATGGGTGGGGGTGGAGGAAGTGCGTATGTTGCTGATTATAAGACGGACATTTGTAACGTGGGTATGTATAGTTAGTAAAGGTAATGTAGTTTCACTGGGCCGATTTATTAACCGTGCTATGGGATGGTTTATGTTTTTCCCTTCAATTTGCATGTGTGAATACTTTTTGTTGATAAGTGTTCGGCACACAGCTGTTAAAATGAAGGCTCTGTACGGGTATAGTGGCGCTAGTAGGAATGTTGAGGCTTTTTGTTTGATTTTGTACGGTTAAGGAAGGGCGGGTGTAGGGAAGGTGGGTATGTTGGTGATTAAAACACAGTATTTAGTAACGTGCATATGTCAAGCTACTGAAGGTTATGTAGTACCATTGGGAGCACTTATAAAGTGACCTATGGCATGGTATATGTTTTACACGCAAATGTGTCTGTTTTTAATACGCTTTGCTCATGAGCATTCCAGTAGACAGTTGTTGAAATTAAGTACCTTGCTATAGTGTGTCTATTAGGTTTGGTGTGGCTCTTTCTTTAATTTTGTGAAGTTAAGGAAGGATGGGGAAGTGGGCGGTGCAGTGGCAGTGTGCCCATTTATGAATCGCTTTATTGTATGATATATGATTTTCTGGCAAATTCCCATGTTTTAATACCTTTTGGTGATGAGTGTTCCAGCAGACAGGTACACAAATTACACAACATTTCTGTGAATAAGAAAATGTACCCCAGGGCTATGATTCTTAACCTAGGTGCCTGTGACAACTTTTCAGTGACTGTTTAGAAAATTAAATAAAATGAAGAGGTTAACAAAGTTTAAATTGTTTAAGAATCAAAATGTAAAGCTTAAAATGGAAACACTTTCAGTAAATATGAATGAATTAGAAAAAGCAAACTGCCTGATTTAGATCTCGGCAGATGGATTACTCTATCACAACAATGACGGATATCCCGTCCATCTATATATAAATGCATTAAATACATATTTCAACTTTTGTTTGAAAGTGATCTGTCTTCTCTCTCGTATGCAGTAAATCATATACTTAAAACTGGAGTTCATCAATCACTTCTTTCTGCAAAAGAATTTGTGGAGAAAGTTCAAGAAGCAAAGTTAATCAATTTGATGGTATGTCAACGTGGAACAAATAAGTATTGGTATCGTTGTCATGGAGAACTCAAGCTTATGTTACGGAACTTAGGTTCACCAACATGGTTTGTCACACTTAGCTGTGCAGGGTAGGAATGGGAAGATTTGCTTGAGTTTCTAAGAGAAGCGAATTCCAATATAAAATTTTTTTTGAAATAAAGACTCCTGGTGTTCTGTGTTAATTGGATCCTGTAAATGTGTGCAGATATTTTACTCATAAGTTTTAAGCTATGATGTCTTTTATCTGTAATAAAAAGAATCCACCTCTAGGAGAAGTTACCGATTTCTCTGGAGAAAGGAGTATCAAGCAAGAGGTGTACCTCATATACATATGCTACTATGGATCAAGGATGCACCTAAATTTGAAAATAATTCTGATGAAACAGTATTATCTTTCATCGAACAGTATGTGACATTTGAGATTCCAAGAGAAGTAGGAGATAGAAGCTTGAGACAGCAAATGTTATGTTTCCAAAGTCATCATTGTGGAAAGTATTGAAGAAGAAAATACAAGTGTAAAGGATAATTTTACACCAAATGTCGGTTTGGTTTTCCCCGTCCAGTCATTTCTAAAGGAAGAGTAAAGTCTTTTTTTTCTTCTGTAAGGCACACAATAACTCGGAAATCTCCAAAGAATACCTACAACTTGAAAAAAACAGAAGTGTCAAAGTATATCAATGACTACAATCCAGTCATTTTAGAAATGTGGAATGCGAACATGGACATTCAGTACGTTGCGGATAACGTAATTGCTGTTGCACGTTATGTTACATCGTACATAACAAAATCTAAAAAAACGGAGATTAAACAAATATTGGAAAAAATTGCATAAGAGAATAGCCTTAGTAAAACATTGTACAGCTTTAATTTAAAAATGCTTTCCCACCAAGAAATATGAATGTTCAGACCGCTTGTGTTCTTCAAGTTTATATTCAAAGTCATGAGGAATCATTTGGGTAAGTTTAAGTCTTGCCTTCAAACGAAATAGAGTGTTGAAATCATTGGAAGAAATATAATATTTAGCAGCAAATGAGCCAGACAGTACAGACATTCTTAAAACTAATATGTTGGACACATACTATCCCAAAAGGAGTCAACATCTGGAACAGCTATGTCTGTATGAAGTAGTTCAACATTTAAGCTTCAAAATACATGTTAAACAGATTTTGAAAGAAGGAAAGTTTCAAGTAGTTGGATGTCATGGTTGTTTAGTAAAACATGCAAAGGGTAATCTTATAAACCACAAGAAACTTAGTTATGAAACTCCAGATAAGCGAGAATTCTACTATTTAGCAATTCTGCAGCTGTTCAAACCATGGCGTAGCGAAAGTTAATTACTTGGAGAGTTTGACTGCTACAAATATTCTTTTAATGCTTGTAAAGATAGCATTGAATGTCCAATTTTCCCTACATATTTAAAAATGTTGAATGATAAAGTTGAACAGGAAAAGACTATTATAGCTGAAATAGCTCATGAAAGTTCTCAAAGTAGTGGTCCATGTAGTCAAGATCGTCTTGGACAACCAATGCTGGAAAATGAAGCAGCGATTGCTATGCATGAAGTCGAAATTGCAATGCAACAAGCACACGAGGAGAATATAACAATGGAAAAGTTAGAAGAACGTTTAACAGAAAGAAATATATGTGCAAGTGAGAGAACGGATAGAGCATGGTTTGTTGCATGAAGAACAAGAATGTCTGTTTTCATCTTTTAAAACTCTCTGATGTACACCAGTGGTCAAGCTGGGACAGGTAAAAATGTTTAATTAAAGTTTTCACCAGTTAGCTTAAAAAAACTACTGGTTCACATTTATGTTGTGTAGTAACATCTCCAACTATATTAGCTGCACACAATGTTAAATGATTTACTTTGCATAGATTATTGATGTTACCAGTGCAGCATGATAATAAATTAGAATATCAGAAGTTGTCTGGAGAAGCTTCTGATGAAGTGTCAAGAGTGCTGAATAAAGTACAACTTTTAATTATTGATGAGGTGTGCATGGTCTCAAACTTAATGCTTGCTTTTGTACACTTAAGAATGCAACAGGTATTAAAAAACAGATTACAACGTTCTCTTTGGGAGAAACATGTAATTGCATTTGAAGAACTGCTGCAACTAACCCCTGTAAAAGGAGATCCAGTGTTTAAAACACTTCTACATGAAGACACTAATAAATCTTTGGGAAGTATTGGAAATGTGAATATGTGGTTACATTTTGAATATAAAGAACTCACTCAGAATGTAAGACAAGCAAGAGATGAAGCTTATGCAAAAATTCTAAAAGATGTAAGAATTGGTGTTCTAAGCAAACATAGAAAACAAGCTTTTCAAAGTTGTCTACTAAAGAACTTGTTTAGAAATGAAAACATACCAGCAGAAGTAATGTACAAGAAAATGAAAGAAAAAAAGTCTATAGTTTGCCTAATGCCTACAGTGGAAGAGTGTTATACATTTAATAGAGAGCTTATGAAATTGGAAAATCAAGAAATAGTTCACATTGAAGCTATTGATAAAATCGAGCATCAAGGAATACCAATTGTTCTTTTAGAAAAACTACAGACTAAGTTGGATTATTTGGAAAAGTCTGTATCAAAATGCTGGTTTAGAAAAAATGTAGATGTATGTTTAAACTGTCGGGTAATTTTGAAGCGTAATCTGAATGCAGAAGAATGTTAAGTGAATGGAGCAATGGGGAAAGTTGTTGATTTTGTGAAATATTAAAATAGAAATGGAATTGGTAAATGTTAAAAAAACTGAGTTTAAAGAGGGTATGGTATATGTTGCATTATCTCGAGCAAGAACATTGTATTGTTTGTATTTAATTGATTTTGATGAGAACAAGGTTAGTGCTGATGTTAATTATGTAGGAGAATATAATTATTTGAGAAGGCTTTATGCTCCCCATTTAGGTGAATGTCCTTTTTATGAGAAATGTGTTGTGTGTTCAAAATGCAAACATGTGAGAGAGTTAACTGTGGTTAAAAAGCAGAAACAAAGTCAACAGAAAACAATGCCCAATGGTCAGGTTTTATTCCGGTCAGTGAATTAGACATTTCAAAGATCATGTCGACCAGTAAACCTAACAATCACTATAACGATCCCTTACCGGCAAAGTGCTGGTCTTCCATAAACCACCTGCTAATCCTCTCTTGGACTAAGGTCATTAAAGCCTCATTGTCACAAGGCAAAATTCCGGCCTGCTTAATAACAGGGCAAGTCATTCTTCTCCTTAAACAATCTACAGAGACTCCTCAGATCCGAACAATTTTGGACCTTTAACTAATATTACCATGTTGGCTAAAATTCTGGAAAAATGTATCCAACAACAACTGAGTATACACATCTCTGATTTCAAACTGTTCAATGATTGCTGTTCTGGATTCCGTCCAAACCACAGTACTGAAACTGCAATCCTGCACATAGTAAATGACGAATTACTAGCTCTCGACCAGAACGAAACATGCCTCTTAATCTTGTTGGACCTGTCGGCAGCTTTCGACACGGTGAACCATGCCAAAATACTTGATCGGTTGAAAAACAGAATGGGAATTGAGGGTACAGTTCTAACCTGGTTTAGCGCCTTTCTTGAGATTAGATTGCAAAAATTCATTGTCAACCAAACCTTTTCAAGCGCAACCAATAATACTATAGATGTTCCGCAAGGGTCAACGCTATCTCTGGCCCTTTTCAATCCATATGTAAAACCTCTTACGGAAATACTACAAAAAGCTGACATTTCTTTCCACATGTATGCTGATGACACTCAGCTGTACATCAAGGTTGCTTTGACCAATAATATAAAGACAATGAACTAAGCGCTAACGAGAACCCTTCTATTGCTAACCAAGAACCACTTGAGCTAAATCCTCAGAAAACTGAATTCCTACTGATTACACCCCAGAAAAGCAAAATAATTATAGCAGAATGGTCCACCCTCATCACTGCTCTAAAGTGCACTGCGAAGATTGTTGACCTGACTAAATCTCTGGGTATCATTCTGGACAAAAACTTGAACATGTCAGCACATATCAACACAATGGCAAAAAACGCAAGGTTCCACTTAAGCTACTTGCCAAATCTAAAACCATTTCTAAATAAAGCAGACCTCAAAACAGCAGTTCAGGCACTGGTCATATCAAGGATCGAATATGGTTGCACTACCTTGGCAGGGTTCCCCAAGATCTCAACAGCCCCAATGAAAGCATGTCTTAATGCAGCCACAAGACTTATAGCAGCCCCTATATCGGCATAGTCCCCTCAGCGTTTAAAGAGGCCACGGTCATCCCGCTGTTAAAAAAACCCGGGGCTGACCCAGCTTGTAAAGCCAACTACCGGCCCATCTCCCTATTGCCCTATCTGGCCAAAGTTCTGGAGGCTCATGTGGCTAAATGCCTCTCCAACTTCCTTGAGGAGTCCTCCTGTTTTGACCCCCACCAGGCAGGCTTTCGGCCGGCACACGCTACAGAAGCAGTAGTCACCACAGTCCTAGATACATTGCGAGACTGCGCTGACAGACGCTCCCCACAGGCCCTGGTGCTCCTGGACCTATCTGCTGCATTTGACACGGTCGACCATAACATCTGGGTCAACCGTGTCGAACAGGCAGGCATCCGGGACTTGGCGGCCTGCTGGTTGAGGTCCTTTTTGGAAAACCGTACTCAAACACTACGTCTTGGAGATCTAGTGGGTGCCAAACAATCCATCACGTGCGGAGTGCCACAGGGCTCTTCCCTGTCACCCCACTTATTTAATTTATACATACTTCCTCTGATTCAGACTCTTCGAGATGAACAGGTGAGAGTCTTCAATTATGCCGATGATTTACAACTGCTTTTTACCATCGATAACACTGAAAACTCCATACTGCATTTTCAGTCTACCATGAGATTCATTAAAACATGGATGGACCAAAACCAGCTTAAACTGAACTCGGGAAAAACTGAGTTAGTCATGACCGGCAACAGCGCCAAGTACTGGGGCCCACACTACTGGCCTTCTGAACTGGGCCAAGCTCCAACACCCTCCTCGTCGGCCAAAACACTTGGAGTCACCGTGGACTGTGATCTTTCACTGAAAGCACAGGTAGGCCAGGTGGTCTCCAAGCATTTCTTCCAGCTAAAAAAAATCCGGAAGGTCCGTCGTCTACTTACGCCCGAGGCAATCACCCAGGTTGTGATCTCCACTGTCCTGTCCTAACTGGACTACGCAAATGCCATCTATTTAGGTCTTCCCAACTACCTATCTTAATGTCTCCAGATGGTACAGAACCACGCTGCAAGGCTAATCCTGAATCAACCAAGGCGACAGGCAGCTACTCCACTACTTAGGAAACTGCATTGGCTTCCAGTCACCCAGCGCTGTGCCTTTTAAACTGGATGTATAATATTCAAATTTATTAATCAACTAATTTCCAGATACACTCCATCCGGAAACCTACGCTCACTCCATCTGAGCCTCCTGCAGACGCCCTCTTTCAAACTTAAGCGCGCCGGAGGCCGTAGGTTCGCTACACTTGCCCCCTGCTTGTGGAACACCTTTCCTCTGGAGATCCGGAATGGTCAAGACCTTCTCTCTTTCCGGAAAGCCTTGAAGACCTGGCTCTTCAGACAAGCACTTCAATAACTCTCTTCCCTTCATCCATGTTTATGCTACTGTCGATCGCAGCGCCAAGAAACAAATCGGTGACAGTGCGCTTAATAAATATTTTAATAACATAACATAACATAGCTGAATCAAAAAAATTCAACCATATCTCCCCTCATTCGAAAACCCTCAACTGGCTGCACTTTGAAGCATGAATTCATTTCAAGCTGGAATGCATCACCCATAAAGCAATACATAACATAACTCCAGTCTACCTTGACAGAAACTCACGCTTTCGGGAGGGACCCGATCCTCCAGGAGCAAAGCGGGACTACTACTGAAACCAGTTTGTTTCTGTAAGAAAATAACTTATGGCCGAGCGTTCTCAGGGGCAGCACTGAGAATTTGGAATGTACTCCCCCCTAACATTAGAAGAATTCCATCCATTGCAACATTCAAAAAGGACGCAAAATTGTTTTATATGAGAAATTTCTCAAATCCCTACAGCTGAACATCTGTATATTAACCCGTCATGTTAATTTACATTTCCCGCAAGCAGCTCATTATCCAGTTATAGACTTGTATATATGTTTGCTTGTGGTTTTATAGTTCAAGAGACTTTATTGTAATCTATCAATTGACTATTATGTATGTTTATATGCTTTCCCGAAGAATAAATGTCGTAAACCAGTAATGTCTTGTAAAATGTAACTTTTCGGATTGTTGAAATGCTCCTGTAAAGCGCTCTGACACCTTTGCAGGGTCATGTTTGCGCTATAGAAAACACTGAATAAATAAATAAATGTAAATAAGCAGAAAATAGAAACACGTGATGATGTCTTGTGTCAACTGCAGTGGTAATATTATTCTAAATGTTATATTTTATCTTGAAGATGTTTGTGGTGAAATTATGGAAAGTCAGGAAAAAACTTTATTTCAAGAATAGAGAACTGATAGAAGTAAGATCCATTCTGCTTCTGGTATTCGCCAACTGTTGGATACATGTACTGGATCTATAACGTTCAGTGCTAATATACAGGAAGATGCACAAGAATTTATGATGGTCATGCTTGGAGTACCAGAAGATGAATGAATTCAGATTGAGAGTTTATTTTGACTCAGTTACAAATGGGAACATAAATGTGAAGAGTGTTTATTATCTTCAAGGACTATAGTTGACAGAGAACTATTTTCATATTTACCAATACCTGACTGCAAATCCGTACCATTTTCCAAAGTAGTAAAAGAATATGATCATGAGATGATGTGTTCTCGTTGTAAATCAAGAATGCTATCTACGTTATGCCTACAAAGATATGAAAATATTTGATTATAATGCTGCAACTCTGTCGACCAAATGAAAGAAAAGTGGAAACCAAAATAAACATTTTTGTTGCTAATAAAGTATCTATTTCTGGAAGAACTTTTGCAACAGTTGCTATTGTTTTCTATGCTGGAAGTACTACAACAAGTGGACCTTATACAGTTTATTTAAAGTGTAAAAATGGTTGGATTCACTGTAACAATACACACTTGGAAATTAAACCAAGATTGCCCTATGAACTACCCAACTCATACTTGATTTATCTAAAACAAAGATTTTAGATATGCCATTTGGCTTTATGGGAAGGTGTATTGATCTTTAAGGAATTCATACTGGATGCTTTCAAATCGAAATTTTTGATACATTATCTGGCATATTGGGAAAATGTGCAGAGAAACTACGTAAGATCTTTAAGGAATTCATATTGGATGCTTTCGTAGCAAAATGTTTGATACATTATCTGGTGTATTGGGAAAATTGTGCAGAGAAACTACGTAAGATCTTTGAAGAATTAATACTGGATGCTTTCAAAACGAAATTTTTGATACATTATCTCGTGTATTGGAAAAATGTGCAGGCAAAGTACGAATTAAAGGTAAGATGTAAACATTTTAAGTACTGTTGGATGTGTTATTTGTGTTGATTTTGTATTATATTTGAGTGAATTCGTTTTTTTTAACAATCTAGTTGATTGTTTTTTTTTCCTGCTGTTTATGATGAAACTACACTGACATCACTGTGAATAGTGAAGTTGAGTAGTAGCTGATGACAGCAAAAGAAGGGAGAAAAATTGTTATATGAATGTTAAATTGTTTTGTATTATTTCAATACTCATTGTTATTTGTGAAATATATTACGTTACAGAGCACTTTTGCAGTTTATTTTATGTAGTTGAAAAGTTAGAAAAAACAGTACTGATGACGAATACACAAAAGTAGTTTGATATTTGAAAAACCTTACAAATTCACAGAAAAAAACATAGGTTTCAGGGACGTTATAGTTGTTTAGAAATTTGACTCATATAAAACCAGAGAAATCCGCCTGTTATAGTTACTTCAGCTAACTATAACTCGCGCGCCTGCAATGCACTGTTGATGACGTCACATATTACATCACTCATGACAAGGTCAGTGACATCACTGGTGACATCTCAAATGACATCACTGATGACGTCACTGATGACATCATCCACGTTAAAATCTGATTCATATACTGATGCCCTAATATAAACTTTGATACACACACACTCTAAAATACAAACTGTTATTTTTGAAACCATTCAAACAACAATGCCAGATACTACATACCACCCACTATTTCCTAGGTCTATACACACACCCAATCACTTATACATGCAGTTACTCATCAATACAATACTATAATATGCACTCATACACCTATACATACAGTAACACTCCGCCACTCATCCATAGAGTTACTCACACGCCTAGTCAGTCATGCAAAGAATCAATCACATACCAATTTACTCATGTATACAGTTATACACACCAACTCCGTTATTTATACACACACCACATCACTTATTTAAGCAGATACACATACTTACTGTCTTATACAATCACTGATACAAGCAGACACTCATTTATAAACACACTCTTCAAATAACTTACTCTCACTTATAGTCATTTATATATTCCACCACTCACATATACTGCCTTAAAACATATGTACTTACTCACACTTATACCACTGAGACATTCATTCACTCACGAACATACTGATACACACACTAACTCAACCCATACAACCCTTCCCACATGCACTTTTGAATCCATACAACCACTCAGCCATCTATGCACAGAGTCACACATAACCCACACCCACCCACACAGACACTCAGGCACCCATACAGATAGTCAGACAACAAATCAATACCCTATATAGACACTCATGTAGCTACTCACCAACCCATGCACACCAACTGAGAGACTAATACGAACTTTCACACAGTTTAGTCACTAACCCATGCATTCAGTAAGACATGTTCAATCGCTCACTTATACAGTCACTCATGCACCTACTAAATAATCCATTCAGGCACTTGTAAATCCAACCATTCTTCAATACACCTTGGCATAGATATATATGAAAAATATTTAAACTTTCCAAAAACGCACATTCACTGGATGATGTCATCAGTGATGTCATTTGAGATGTCATCAGTGATTTCATCAGTGATGTCACTGCCCATGTCATGAGTGATGTAATATGTGACGTCATCACCAGTACATTGCGGGCGCGTAAGTTATAGTTAGCTTAACTAACTATAACAGGAAAATTTCTCTGGTTTTATATGAGTCAAATATCCAACTAAATACAACGACCCTGAGACGTATGTTTTTTCATTGAAAATATATATAGATATCTATATCTATACAAATATATTGATATACATATATACTTTAGCAAGGGGGTACTCGCAAACATTTTTCAAGGGGCCACAAACTATGGTCTGTGGTGTGCACGAGGGCTACGTTATTGGCAGCACGGTGAGAGTGTGGCTTTGGGGGGTAGAGGTAGGTGAAACAAATCACATACATGGTGTGGTCAGTGGGTTATGGAGTTATTTTAAGGGGTTCTTTCCTTACGGCCCTCTATATTAAGTTTCTGGTCCCAAGAAGAGTAACAGATTTGATAAAACCAGTGTTAATTTGTATCTGAATAGTTATCACTCTATCACACAATGGGGTAAGCCTTTCTGTTTGCTATCGCTACCTTGGAGACACAAGTGTACAGAGGAAGTACTTCGATTATTAAATTGAGTGGAAATGAAATAGAATTGCAGAGCATGAAACCAGAAAATCTGGATTCAATTCCAGTTTCCCCACTTGACCCTACTGTTTGATCCTAGACAGTTGCCTGATTTCACTTGACCTCCTTTTTCTTGATTATGTCATATAAGAGAACCATAAAATATATGAGTTCAGGATATATGCTGTACAAACCTCATGTGTTTGATTTAATAAATTATAATGTTGTCTATATATAATAACAAACCTGACCGCCCAGAGTGTTCCACACAGCAACCGTCGTGCCTCTCAATTCACTACTGGCATAGTTGTCAGGGTGTAATCTTCTGAATACACATATCTATTCCGATGTACTAAATTGTACCGCTTTGCAAGGTAATGAAATGCACTTTCTGAATTTTTAAGAGACTTTATCATATTTTTAGACTCTTGTTGCAAGATGTATTGAAACATGAATGTGTACCTAAAGTTAAGGTTTACAGGGCACGCTATTTGCTTCTTTTGATTTACTTCATTTAACCTGTAAATAAACACTTTCCTGTTTATTTAATATATTTCTGAATGGTACTGCTTTCTGAAGTCAACAGCAGCCCAGTGCACTCATTCAGCTGGGGGCAGTATGTGAAGGTTAGGAGAGCTGCATGTGGCCCTCGGTCCATACTTTGAGTACCACAGCTCTAGCATAATACTTTGTATTTACAATTAAAATCAGACTTTAGAAAAGCTCCAATTTTCCTATAAAATTTTATTTCGATTTGTCTTTACTTAATTGTGAATTGACTAAATATTTCATCATCTGTGAATTTTTATAGATGTATTCTTGTTTCAGTTTTTTGGTGTGTTGTTTTGAGGTTCAACTTGTAGAAAGTGCTAGACTCAGGTACCCAGATTCCTGTAATGATTCAGTGGTGGTACACAGTAAGCAAAAAGTTAAAAGCGGGTGCTCTAGGGTCAAAATCATAATGTTACTGCTTCTTCAATCTAAAGAAGACTGCTTGGCGGGTGAAGTCCCAGCATCAATTCATTTAACGACTCCACATGTTAATTCTGTTGCAGTCAAGGTCTTTTACAATGTGAAACTACTCAGAGAAGGTGTGGGTACCGGATCATTGACAGAATATCGACAACAAAAATGTTGAGGTACAAAAATATCGGGACAAAAATATCGTTGTCCAGAATATCAAAGTCCTATCTTCATAATGGTTATACAAAAATATCGCAAAAAAATCTTGTTTTTAAAAATATCTTTGTTAAAAATATTGTTTTTTTACTTTTTCTTTAAATAATGTAAAATAAAGTAAATAATACATTTAATAAAAAAAGATAGAATTATTAGATAATTTTTAAAATTATAAATAATAAATATAACGTCAGAAAAATAAAGCATACATGTATATAAACATTCAAATAAATACCTGCTAATCACTACCTACCGAGAGTGCGCTGTTATTGGGATACCGTGTTGGAATAATTAATTGCCGGCTGTGGCTCTGCCGGTGTTCGTGCACCACCAGATGAAGGGCGGTTTTTCCAGGAGGAGCTGAAAACGTTATTGGAATATACAAAGCATAAAATATATATATATTTATGTATATATATTTACTTAATAATATTAATACATAATTGTTATAATAAGTTATAAAATGTTAGACACATATTAAAAATGATAAATGCATACATATATATACACATATACCAATAACATAAAATATATATATAATAATTTAAAATATTAAAATGTTTTAAACCTTTTACAATTACATTTGACACTACATTAACAGCAACAGAAGGGAAAATGTTGAACAGCGGAGGGGATACAATAACTGTTCCCACTCCAGGGAGTGCAACTGTAGGGAAAGTAGTGGATAGCAGAGGAGAATAATGTATATTACCACCCCAGAGACTGCAAGAGTAAGGAGAGTGTTGGATAGCGGAGGGGAACATTTTACTATTCCCACTCCAGGGAGTGCAACAGTAGGGAAAGTGTTGGATAGCAGAGGGGATAACATTTACAATTGCCACTCCAGAGAGTCCATAAATAGGGAAAGTGTTGGATGGCGGAGTGGTAAAAGTTACTATTCGCAATGCAGATTGAAACAGTAGATAAACTGTTAAATAGTGAAACATAACCTGATTAACATAATTAATAATAATTGTTAATTTAAAAATAATAAGCAATTTAAAAACAACCAATAATAAATTAATTCACACTATTAACACTGTAAAACAACTTAAAATAAATATTATAATAAATCATAAAAAATATATATTGCATTTTAATTACTTTCCACCCTACTCCCCTATAAACCCACAACCCGCTCCTAAAGAAATAAAACAATTAAGATATTTACCAATTAATTATTAATATTTAACAACCAATACATAAGTAATTAATCATAAATAATTACCATAATTAACAATATAACAAATTAAATACATAAATATTAATTAATAAACCATTTTTATTAAGTGATTAATTATAATTGAATAACTTCCCGCCCTATTCCCCTATGAGCCCACAACCTGCTACAGAATACAAACGCAAAATTACAACAACAAAAATAATAACTTCTAAAAATTTCGCACATATATTAAAAAACAAATGCAATACACTAAATCAAACAATGATATTTTTAGCAATTATATTTTTGCTAAAGATATTAATTACTTCGATATTTTGAAAAACAATATTACTTACCTTCAACTCCATATTCTTGACCACAGTATTCTGACTGTTTAAATTTTTGTAGTTCGAGATTTTGGGCTCGATATTACTGCTACTCGATATTTCCTAATCGATATTATGTCTATTCACCATGGGCACCTGCTGTCCTATCTAACTCAAGAACACCAAACCATAGTGAATAAAGCCCTTTTTCATGAAGAAAATCAAACACACCTGGCAGTGCAGACTGAGTAAATTAGCCATAGGAACACCTAAATCACAAACCTTCACATTGGTGTACAACAGTATGCACTATAACCCCAGCATGCAATATACCCTTGTTGTGACTGATTTGAGGCCTGGGTGGAGATTTTGGCGTTCTGCATAGCAGAACTCCGCAAAGTGACCAAAAAACTCTGCAGCGCTACATGGAGTTCTACAAGCACAGTGAGTTAGGTCGCCCCATTTGCACTGATTTGTTGTGCTGGTGTTTATCTCGCACTGGAAAATCCTCACAAATGGCATCAAGCTCAGCACAAGAAGGCCCTGCTTCCTTCTGCCGCTCAAGTGTATATTCCACTCGAGGGGCAGCTTCCTCAGAGTGAATGGATGGTTTTTCAACGTGAGCGGTCACAACCATCTGTGACCACCTGCTTTGAGAAATCTCACTGGGAGGTGGTCTAGCATTTGTATTTCCTCGTAAATTAATGTTGGCAAAAGTGGGGAAAATACACCGCTCCACAAAGCAGAGCAGATTTTTTGGGAACCCCAAGTGCCCCTGAGAAAACTTCACTGCTCAGGCCTACCTGATGTATGTGATCCCTAGACACCTCTGGGACTATTCATGAAAGGATTCTCACAACTGCGGTTCTGTGACTAGGCTAGCCATTTGTGCCTGACTTCTGACCTAGTGGTGACTCTTCTGAGTGACATATAATGCTCCTTGACTTGGAGTCCTATTAGACAGAGCTGCTCAGACTATGTTCCTACAGTACAACTACTTTCTACTAATTTTCAGTGACTAATCATTGCCATATCCTTTGTGCTAGAGATGATGTTGGCCAGTGATTAGTTTCTTCTCCTCTGTACAGAGCCAACATGTACAATGTGTTCATAAAAAACAAAACAGGAACCTCCTCTTTGGTTGGTGTACTTTTTCATTTAGAACTGTATTCCAGCCAGGGGGTGATGTGCATATGTTTATCTTCATGTATACAAAAGTCAGCACAATATATATAAAAGAGAAAAAAAAACACAGGGTCTAAAAAATCATCAATAGACATTACATTTCACTATTCCATAACACATGACTGTGGAACAATCCTATAATACAGCATTAAAACTATAATTATTATTAAAAGCTAGATTAAAACCCGCCTTTGAGGTGGACCAGAAACACATCATAATTAAAAATGCATCAAAAACATTAAAAAACATGTCAACAAATAACACATGTAAAAAATAAAAAAGGAGAGGAGCAATATAAAAGAAGATTACAAACGCCTCCCTTCAGACCAGCAAATCACCCACACACGACCCAAAAATGTGGCTATAGCAATCACAATAGGGCCATCCACAGCAAATTTAAATAGTCTAAATGCCTCGCGGTGGTCCCTGGTCACCATCAAAATGCAAATTGGTTTGAGTCAGTATCTCCTCGGGTTGTGACAAGCTGGACATGCAAATAAAATATGGCCCACCGATTCTTCTCTTTCTGGGTAGAATGGACATTTACTATTGCTTGTAAGTGAACCAGACCACTTAGAAGTAAAAACATTGGTCGGTAGGGTACAAACTCTAAATTGATGAAATAGTTTACGGTCACGAGTTGAGGTAATTAGGTCCCAATATTGTTCAAAATGAGGCTCAGATTTGATGTATAGGATGGTGCTAGACAATGTGAGACTATTGGAGGATGCCTACTGACGGGTGTAAATCCAATCCCAGTATACTATCTTTAACTCTTTTTTTGTCGGAAAAACACTTCCCTCCGGAGAGGACGACAACCAAGCCAATCCCAACTCAATGAGAATATGCTTAACCCCCCTAAACCACTCTATCTTGTTGTTCACATCCAGGTCCTGAACTTCCTGGACCACCAACGCATAGTTGATTACTTCGGGGGTCACCCAAAGTCTTCTTCAATATTAGACGATCTAAGTCGGGTGACATCTCTTACGGAGTGACACCCCAAATCCAGGTATAGAGGAATTAGGGGGGTTCATTGCGGCAAACCCGTTACAGATCTTTAAAATATATTTTGTGTTACCACCAATGCTTTCAGATTCACATGCGCCCACAACTCTGAAACATACAGAATTGCAGCACTGACTTTAGAATTGTATATTTGGAGTACTGGGGTTTGGTATGAGAACAATTAAATTCCCTAAGCAACGCCCCTGATGGTTGGGCATGTTTAACCATAAGACAATCAAGTTGGGGCTTCCAACCCATCTTTTTATCAAGGGTTACCCCAAGATATGAGAAAGCCTCAGTTAGTTCCAACGCACCTTCCTGCATCCTAACTTCACCGATTTTTTGCCCAGACATTTGGAGGACCATAAACATTGTTTTGTCAACATTGACAACAAGGTCATGATCCTCACAGAACTCCTCAAATCTAGTCAGGGCGCATTGGAGACCCTGTCTTGTTTTGGAAATGATGAGGGTGTCGTTGGCAAACATTAGGAGTGGGATCTTTTTTCCACCTAAGCTCGGGGCATCAGTCGAACAATCTTCATAATATTTCAAAACCCCATTAATGTAGATGGAAAATAGAGTGGGTGCAAGGACACACCGCTGCCTAACCCCCTTCTTGACCGGGAATTTGTCGGTAGTATGGCTAGCCAAATTCCACCTGACCTGGGCAAAGTTCTCTGTATGCAATTTAATTACAAAAGACAGAATGTCCAAAGGCATGCCCAGCTTTAACAGGCTATCAAATGCGAGACCTCAGATTCACAAATGCTGCGTAAATAGTACCTTTTCCCAGAATAACAGAGAGCCAGTAGATAAGGATAAACCTTAGCACCTGGTCCACTCTGCTAATACATTGTCTAGAACCAGCTTGTAGATCTGATAGAATATGACAATCATCCAACCATGCCTGCATTCTCCCTAGTATCACTCTGGCCACACCTTTTTGAATGCAATCGATCAAACTGATCGGTCTATAGTTTCCTGGGAGTGACCAATCCCATTTTTAAAAGATGGGGAGAATAACAGCACCAGCCCAGAAACTAGGAACAGCTCCCCCTTGGTCGATAGCATTCATTAAAAGTTGTATATATTTGGCCCAGGATGCGAGGTCTTGAATAAAAAGATCTGCAGGAATGCAGTCAAGAATCCACATCAACTGGAGCACACCAATTATAATAGCTTCAAATAGCTTCAACAGTCAGTTGAACAAACAAATAATTATTCAAGATTTCCCAAGATTCGTCTTCTTTTATTTCTTTTCCAATCCCAAACCAACGCATTTCGCTGAGGTTAATGAACACCTATCGGCTTCCTCAGGGCTGAAAATGATACAAAATGTTTCTGTCTTAGCATTTCATAATTATTTTCCATGAAAATTTCACAAATATAAGAGAATAGAGCCCCCACACGGCCCATGTAAAAACATGTGCATCTTTAAATTTCAATCGTATAGTGACACCATGCAACTGTCACCCAATCATTTCTTTTCAACTTAAAATTTACATAACTTCGTAATTCAGTGAAAATCTATATTTCCAATAAAGAGACATAGCAGTGACTCGAATTGAACACTAATCAAAAACATGCAAAAGCAAAATTGTGAACAGCTTCATTGTGAGATTGCTTAGAAACTCTACTTATAGCCCAGAGCTTAAGTTCCAATATTTTTGTATTGTTTTACCTTGTCTTCATATATTTCTGGCCTAAAGAGAGAAACATTCCCTTACTTTTAAGTATCAGCATGAGGCAAAGACTTCCGATCACGTTTACGTGATTTACTCGAATTTCAGTTCCCATAAAATGAAGTTATCCTACCTTATATCTTGGGGAGGTTGCTCTTTAAACTATTTGCTGCTAAATTCAGGTTGGAGTCAAAGGTGCTTTTCTGTACCGTTATTTCTGAAAGAATATATAATACATGGCTCTGTTTTAAAACATATTATTTACCATCCATTACATTAGCCTGTCTTTTTTGAAAGCCACACCAAAAAATATTATTCAACTCCAACTGTTCTTACCTGCACTGATAACTTTGCTAGTTATTTTCCTAGTCCTGTTGCCTGTTCCTATTAGAAGTTATATTCTTATCGTGGGGATTGCCTAAAAATAAACATTGGCATTAAACTATTATCCCGTTCTTTTCCCCTATTTATTGCAACACAGGAGCTTCACCTCCATGTCCATTCCAATCGTACCTTATTTAACGGCATTGCTCCATATCTCCTTGTATTTCAAAATGCTGCCCTCGAACCTCGCACCTCTCCCTGTCAAAAATAAATGCGTGCTTTTATTTTTTTCAATATATAAACCGCCCAGAGTTAAATCTATCTTATTTGAAAGCCACAACCGCTCTAATGCGAAACTCACCTCTCTCACAGTGCTGGCGTCCCGTGTACAGGCAACAACGCCAACACTTCCTACTTCCGTTATATTCTTTAGCTCGAGTAACGTGAAGATAGAGAGCGGACTTACCACTGGCGTCTCTGCTTAGTCGCCATCTTTAGAGTAAGTTCGTTTACTCGTGATATTTCCTAATATAGATGTTGCCACAAATTTAGTTAAACATCAAATAATTAATATTCGTAAATTCTAGTCCATGTTTCTGAATAATTTCTAAAATATTGGCCACGAACCCTCCAATATGAATCCTCACCTCATATCCTGGTCCTTTTAACCTTCCTTAGCTAAGAGCTAAAAAACGGACTTTTTACTTGCACTCAGTCACCATCTTTGAAGGGAATTCACTATATCACATTGAAAATAAATAGTACATGCCTCTAATTAACTTGCGCTTTTTATCATGACTTTCTATTTTTCCGGGCATTTAGCTACCCCTTAATAATTCTCAGTCCCCTAATCACCATATTGGGGCTGATGTTAACCCCTTAATTATTTCATCATATTAATTAGGTTTGCGAGTACCACTATTATTAACCTCTTAATCCCCCAGAAAAAATTCTAGCTCCCGGTCATAATTTAAACCGTCCTCTACAGCTCGCAAACACATGATCCATTTTGCCTCTTGCCGTCTTAATTTCAGTTCTCTGTTTCCCCCTCGGGGATCACTATATACATGATCTATTCCATAAAATTTAAAGCTCTTACTCTGATCCTGCTTATCACATGTATTCAAATGTTCTGCTATTGGAAACCGCATATCATTGTTTTTCACGGCTCTCAGATGTTCACCCATTCTATCCTTCAGCATGCGAATGGTGCTGCCCACATAGATTTTGAGACATTTACATTCAATGATATAAATCACATATTTAGTACTACATGTCAAATTCATCCTTGACATGTAGTACTAAATATGTGATTTATATAATTGAATGTAAATGTCTCAAAATCTATGTGGGCAGCACCGGATGCAAGGTGTGTATCGCTGCCACATTGCTAACACATTTTCCCCTGATTCTCTTTTTTATTTTAGCATTGTCATACTTAAATACACTGTCAATGGCACAAACCTTCTAAACCACTAAAGCAAGAGTCTGTGGAAGACAAGGCAAACCTACTGTCCCCAAGCATAATACAAACAACACAAAAAAAGTAGGTTGCCTAAATAATGCGAAACGCAAGGGAACAATGGAAGGATATGAAGACCTAGAGGCTGTAAGTCATGCGTAGTTTAAGGAGGTCTAGGAGGCCATCCTTATTGACAGATGATGTCTCACACACAATACTGTGTCGTCCTTCATCATAGGTATCCTCTCCCCACACTGGTAAGATGGTACTGCCAGAGCGATATAACCTTATCGAAGACTTGGAGAGAGGAGGGAGTTCATGCATAGAACTTACAGGACAAAAACGGGACCCAGTTGAATAAAAAATGTCTTCAGGTGCATCAGTTATCAACTTTATTAGAGAGGACCTGAGGTGCGTTAAAAACAATTACTTAGATGGACCCTAAGGAGAATAATGTCTCTAGTCCTATTTGCCGAAAGCCAACATGTTTCTGGCCTCACAAGGAGCCTAAAAGTTCTGAGGCATTTGTCAGGGCTGTTGGATCCCTACAGAAACCCTATTGTGTGGACTATATCCATACAGGCTAATGTGAATCCTACCTGGAATACTCTTAAGCGTAAATAATCATTCACTCTAGACTTTAGGGGATACCAGAGATTCGGTCAAAGGGAGCGGTGGTGGCCTTCATAGTCACAAATTCCTCAGAAGGTCTGCCATGTCAAAGCACCTACTACATCTGCTCCCAGCCGGATGATACAAAATGGCACAAAGCTCACCAGTTTTCCTGTCAACGGATACCTCCTTCATCCATGGCACTGACTGTCCAATAGCTTTAGCCGAATTTATCACCTCGTCCAAACTGAAATTACCCCTCAACTACAGTTTTTCTTAAATTCTATTACTGCTGTTCTCCATAGGCTGATATCTTAGCATTTCATTGGTGGCTGCACCAAAGTTACAGGTTTCTGACAAATCTCTTAATGATGTCAACAGAATCATTAAGAGATGATTACTCGACCCATCCCATTTCGGTTTCCGTTCGGGGTATAGCACGGAGACAGCTCTCATCAAGGCCACTGAGGAGATCAGAGCAGTAATGGATAAGGGTGGTGCAGCTGTTCTGATCCTCCTAGATTTATCAGCGGCCTTTGATACCGTGCATCACAACAGCCTACTCACATGCCTTGAACATATAGGAATTAGGGACCTTGCCCTTACATTACCATCACCCTTTCTGAAGAATAGAAGGAAGAGAGTTTCTCTTGACCATTTTCAGGCAACCCCCTATGTACTTCCATGTGGGGTCCCTCAGGGCTTATCGTTAAGCCCCACATTGTTCAATGTTTATGTCTCTGAACTTGCACCTTTAATACAGCAGTTTGGCTACAAATTGACATCTTATGCCAACGATAGACATATCGTCGTTGCGGCTCATAAAAACACTTTATCCCCGGCAGTTCAGTTTCAATGCTGCATGAGGGAAATCAGCCTCTGGATGGGAAGACACTGTTTAACCCCTTTAGTGCTGCCGTCGGCCAACGGTCGTCGTGAACACTACCTTGCCAGTGCTGCGCACGTCGGTTGGCCGTTTCTTCGAACGTTCAGCACTGGCGCAGAATTTTCGAAGCAACAAAATGGTTAAAACTCAATTCCGATAAAACCATAGTGGTTACCTTCGGCAATCTACAGCCTAAATGGGTTGGGCTCTGGTGGCCGGCTCAACGGGGACAGACTCCTGAACCAGTGAAGAAGGCAAAAGACCTCGGAGTTCTGATAGATAACGGTCTCACTTATGTGCATCAAATTAATGTTATAGTTTCAGCCTCCTTCTTTCTGCTGAAGAAACTCAAAAAGTTCTTACCATTTATTCCTCAGGATCTTAGAAAACCAATGGTGACCACCTTGGTGCTGCCTAAGGTGGACTAATGTAACGGCTTATATCTTGGGTTACAGAAACAACATCTAAACAAGCTCCAGATGGTGCAGAACGCTGCAGCCAGGCTTCTACTGAAAATCCCTAAGTACCAATTGATTAAAGAAGAGATGCGGAATCTCCACTGGTTGCCTGTGGTGCAATGTTCTAAGTTTAAGGCACTCTGCCTGGCCCATAAATCATTGGATGGGGCAGGACAGGTCACTCTGAAACATCTCTTCTCATGGTACCACCCAGGCAGGCAGTTAAGATCAACAAATGCCAGATTAATGCTAGTTCCTAAGATCCAAACTGCTAGCTGGGGAGGTCGGAGCACGGCCTATTGTGTAGCAAAACTATGGAATGCTCTCCCTTTATCTTTGAGAGGGCTGAACTCCATCTCCTCCTTTAGAAAACAATTAAAAACATGGCTATTCTCAAACTAGTTGCATTGTTTCTTTCGTCGTCTGCAGGTACTACTCTGGTCCAGTGCCAAGACACCTCAGGGTATACGAGCGAGCTATATAAGTTTCATCAACATTAACATTAACATTAACATCATTCAACTGATTTTCTCTTTGCTTGTGCGTACAAAAATGGCATATTTCCAAACTGATACTTAAGGTTGGTTTGAAATACTTTTCCAAACGTAACAATGCGTCCTCATATTCATCCTGCTCCTCCCCATCATCAGGCATCGCCAACATGGAAAGGGTTCTAGAGATCTTTTGACCTTCTGATCCAAGACAGTGCTAAAGTATGCCTTTGTGATGCTCCACAGGCATTCCACCTGCATCAAATGCATCTCTACATTTTTGTTCACCTTATAGGTGGATCACCCTTATTTTGTAAAACGTTTTGTGGTGTGTGGAATTGCATGTCTTAAAGGGATGTGTCATAATGCTTTCAAACTATAGCAAAATATCTCTACTTCACAGAACTTCTCTGACTAAATGAAAAATTGTATTGCACTGGCGACCAGAGCATCAGACACAAGACAAGGATTCCCACTGTACATATAACTATGCTGTTTCAGCTAAACCATATTTTAGTGTGTAATTTGCACAACAACTGATAAACGACTCCTCCCGGTGAAAGACAATTGCACACAAAATGTGAAAAAGATTCACTCATAAAATGGCTGCTAGATGAAATCAGGGCTTGAAATGCCAGTGTTGTAAAGAAAATCTCTTCAAAACGTTTCACACAGCCCTCCACTGTGGTTTTTCAATCCAGATAACAAGCTTACTTGTCTTTTTTGGGAGAACATGGCGGCAGACGGCTGAGCTGCTGTGGTGCTCCGCGAATCGAGCTCCCGCTTTACTCCACCCGAAGCCTGAAGCAACTGATTAATAACCGCATGCAACTACCGCACGTGCCATCGGAAAATGTAGCTTCTCTATAATCGCTATCTGCAAAAAAAAAAAAAAACGTACTAATTTAGTGATTTTGTTTTCTTCCTTGCTCTGTCGGTACTTACCCCCACATGCATCAAGCATTTTTTGAGTCGCAAACGGTGCGATTCCTTAAAATCGGCCGTTTGCGATTCCAAAAATGCCGAATCGCATAAATTTACCGAAAATATTCATGCATCCCGTTTTGCGAATTCTAAATTGCGAATCGCTATTTTTCGCAATTTAGAATTCGCAAACACCCGGGATGATGCATGTGGGGGCTAGAGTCTCTCTTCCACTTTCATGCCCGGATTTCTCGGCGGCCTTTTCGGCGCTGATGGTTATGGTGGAGCCTTAACAGCAATGGTTACCGGTTCCACAGTCACTACAGTCTCTGCAGTTTCCGCTGGTTTCCCGCTGGTCCTGCGGCTGTGGTCCTCGGTCGCCCTGGAGTTAAGGAGAGGCATGCCCGCTTCCTGCAGTGGACCTGTAAAGGCTCGTTTTCCAGAGGTTTCCTTCCCCAAGATAGTGGAGGGGGAAGAGGCAGAAGAAGGCTCCGAGAGTGGTAAGGAGAGTAATGAGGGGGGTGTAACAGAGGACATTGAGGGACTCCAACTGCCCTTCCAGATTGCAGGTAAAGGAAAGCCTGGTCGGAAAAGAGGGAAGACATTGACAAAACCGTATGCAGAGGCATCTGCTCCTACTGTGTGTCTCACCCCAAACAAGTTTGCACCCCTAGCAGATATAAAAGCCTCTTCCTATCTCTCGACAGAGTTTAAGGCAAAGCGTACATGTGCTAGTAGCATTAAAAGTAAAGCAAAGGCTAAAATTAATTTTAATTCTGCACTGGACGTAGGAACAAAAATTACTCCATCTCTACGTTCTTACTTTAAAGCTGTACCCCAGGTTCTCCACCTTGCAGAACTACAGAGCATGTCTACCCCTATGGCAGTGACAGCAGTCACTGAAGACAATACAGTTCTAGTCCCAGCCTCTACTTTTGCTTCTGTTGTTGCTCCGACCACCGCGCTTGATCGTGCTCCTACCACTGCACTCGTCCCTACCCCTGTGCCTGCCTCAGTTACATCTTCGACTCTTGAACTAGCCCTGTCAGCAAGTCAAGTCAAGTCAAGTCAAATAATTTATATAGCGCGCTACATACCCAGAGGGTCTCAAGGCGCTTGAGGAGGGGAGGGGAATTACTTGTTGAATATCCAAGTTTTAAGTTGCTTTCTGAATGCTAGGTGGTTCTGAGTGAGGCGAAGGTGAGTGGGAAGTGAGTTCCAGGTCCTAGCTGCCAGGTAGGAGAAGGATCTTCCTCCCATGGTTGTTTTGTTGATGCGAGGTACAGTAGCAAGGGCTTGGTTGGAGGAGCGTAGCTGTCGGGAGGGGGTGTAGAAGGAAAGTCGAGTGTTGAGGCATTCAGGTCCAAGTTCGTAAAGTGCTTTGTGTGCGTGGGTTAGGAGGCGAAATGTTATCCTCTTATTGACGGGGAGCCAGTGGAGGTTTTTCATGTGGCTAGAAATGTGGTCTTTACGCGGGATGTCTAGTATGAGTCTGGCTGATGCGTTCTGGATGCGTTGGAGTTTTTTCTGGAGTTTTGCGGTGGTACCGGCGTATAGGGTGTTACCGTAGTCTAGACGGCTCGTAACCAGTGCGTGGGTGACCGTTTTTCTGGTTTCGGTGGGGATCCAGCGAAATGTTTTTTTGAGCATGCGAAGAATGTTGAAGCAGGATGATGAAACGGCGTTGACTTGTCTGTTCATCGAGAGTGAGGAGTCCAGGATGACGCCTAGGTTCCGTGCGTGGTCCGTCGGGATGGGTGCTTTTCCAAGGGCCTCAGGCCACCAAGAGTCATCCCAGGTGGAGGGGGAAGTACCTAAGATGAGGACTTCTGTTTTGTCTGAGTTCAGTTTCAGACGGCTGTGCTTCATCCACTCGGCTACTTCTTTCATTCCTTCATGTAGGTTGGTTTTGGCGGTGTTCGGGTCTTTGGTGAGTGAGAGGATCAGTTGAGTGTCATCAGCGTAGGAGATGATGTTGAGGTTGTGTTGGCGTGCTATGGCCGCGAGGGGGCTCATGTATACGTTGAAGAGGGTGGGGGTGAGTGAAGATCCTTGTGGCACGCCGCAAATGACTTCAGTGGCCTCTGACTTGAATGGTGGAAGGCGGACTCTCTGAGTTCTTCTGGTAAGGAACGAGGTAATCCATTCAAGTGCTTTTCCTTGGATTCCGATGTTTCTGAGGCGTTGTAGCAGGGTGCTATGACAGACTGTGTCGAAGGCTGCGGAGAGGTCGAGGAGGATGAGGGTGACTGTGTCTCCATTGTCCAGTAAGGTTCGAATGTCGTCTGTTGCTGCGATGAGTGCGGTCTCAGTGCTGTGTTTGGCTCGGAAGCCGGACTGTGAGGAGTCGAGGGATTTGTTGGTTTCGAGGAAGGCGGCGAGCTGGTTGTTGACAGCTTTCTCGATGACTTTGGCCGGGAATGGAAGGAGCGAGATGGGGCGGTAGTTTTTGAGTTCGGTAGGGTCAGCTGTGGGTTTTTTCAGAAGGGCGCTGAGTTCGGCGTGTTTCCAGCTTTCCGGGAAGGTGGCGGAGTTGAGGGAGCAGTTGATGATGTCCCGAAGGTGTGGTGCTATGATGGAGTCTGCTTTGTTGAAGATATGGTGAGGGCATGGGTCTGTAGGGGAACCAGAGTGAATGGAGTTCATCAGGCGGATGGTGTCCTTGGTGGAGATAGGGTTCCAGTCGTTGAGGATGTTCGAGGGGGGTGAGGGTACGGCAGAAGGTTGGGAGGGTTGGTCTCCGGGATGGTTGTCAAAGCTGTTGTGGATGTCTGCTATTTTGTCGTGAAAGAACGAGGCTAGGGAGTCGCAGAGGGTTTGAGAGGGAGTGATGTCGTTGGAGTTGGCAGTGGGGTTAGTAAACTCTTTGACGATGTTGAATAATTCTTTGCTGTTGTTGGCGTTGTTGTCTAGTCGGTCTTTAAGTGCAGCTTTCTTGGCAGTCTGGATCAGTTGGTGGTGTGTGCGGGTGGCGTTTTTGAAGGCGTCCTTGGTGCTGGTGTTTGGGTCTTTTTTCCAGGCCTTCTCGAGGGAGCAACAGAGTTTCTTGGATTTCTTAAGATCATCGTTGAACCAGGGAGCGTTTTTGCAGCCTAGTTTGTTTTGACGTTTTTTCAAAGGTGCTAGGTTGTCGGCGCTGTTGGTTAGCAATTGAGTGAACTTAATGGCTGCTTGGTTGGGGTTCGAAGAGTGGGCAGGGGGGTTTTGAAGAAGCGATGAGGAGATCTGGTCGATGGTGATTTTGTTCCAGTTTCTTCGCAGAGTAGGTTGAGGATGGTTGTGGTCTTTTTGTAGACAAAGTGAACGCAGCTGTGGTCCGTCCAATGGAGAACTGTGGTGTGACTGAAGGAGATATGTTTGCTGGAGGTGAAGATGGGGTCGAGTGTGTGACCTGCGTAGTGAGTGGGGGTGTTAACAAGTTGTTTGAGTCCAAGGTTGGCGAGATTGTCCAGTAGGGTGGTGGCGTTGCTGTCGTTGCTCTTTTCCAGATGAAAATTGAGGTCTCCCAGTAGAATGTAGTCCTCGGAAGGGAGGGCGTGTGGGGTGATAAAGTCAGTGATGTCTTCACTGAATTGTGCACGGGGTCCAGGTAGCCTGTAGAGGAGGGTGCCTCTGAGTGTGGTCTTGGGGTCGGTGTGGATCTGGAAGTGAAGGTGTTCGGCGCTAGCGAGGTTGACGTCTGAGCTGGTTGAGATGCGGATGGAATTCTTATGGACGATGGCGATGCCTCCTCCTGTTTGCTTGGTGCGGTCCTTACGGATGATCTTGTAGCCGTCCGGGATGGCAATGGTGATGTCTGGGGCTGAGGAGGCGTTCATCCAAGTTTCTGTTAGGAAGGCGACGTCTGGAGAGATGGTGTCTAGTAGATTCTAAAGGTCGATGGCGTGTCTGTGGACCGAGCGGGTGTTGAGCAGGATGTATTTTAGGTGGTTGGTATCAGAACTCTGTTGGGTGTTCGTGGATGTGGAGTTGGTCTTGGTGCCGTCATACTTGCAGGAGTTGCATGTGAAGGGTCCATGGGTGTGTCAAGGAGTAGCTTGGGCGCAGTTGGGGAGACGGCCGGGATTAAGGGCTAAGAGGGTGGAGGCGTTGTATGTAGTGCGGGTGGGGTGGGTGGGACGGGGGCCAGGGGTTCTGGCGCTGGGCGCGGGCTTGGCGCGGATGGGCGTAGACGGGCTTACCTTTGGTGCACCTTCAGCGCAACTGGGGCGCGATCGCTGTGCGTGAACGCTGCGTGCAAATGTATCTGTCATATATGGATGGTGGAGGGGGAGGGGCGAGGGAGGGGCAGCTGGGAGGCGGGTGTGTGCTGGGGAGCCTCGCTACGAGGCACAACAAACAAAATGGCCGAGAGCTTGTAAACAAATGTCTCAACAGGCGTCCAGTCAAAGCAGTCCCTAGTATAGCCAAACACTAAGTAGATGCGAGCGCACAAACAATGAAGGCAATTAACAATGCAAATGGGCAAATGCGAGCGCGCACACAATTAAAGCATTTAGCTATTCAAATGGGCAAAAACGAGCGCACAGTAATATTTAAATAATCGGCTATGCAAATGAGTTAAGAGCGAGCGCGCAATTAATAGATCTGAAATAAGGCAAATGCAAGGCAGAAACTCAAATACCAGGCAGCCAGAGCGAGCGCTGCGAAGTGTGTTCAGGGAGCGTGAGGGAGCGACCTCTTCTCACGAGGATAGGGAGGTCACAGGTCTGTGGACAACGTGGGAGCCTAAAGGCAGTTCGTGGGAGGGAGGGGCAGCTGGGAGGCGTGTGCGTGCTGGGGAGCCTCGCTACGAGGCACAACAAACAAAATGGCCGAGAGCGTGTAAACAAATGTCTCAACAGGCGTCCAGTCAAAGCAGTCCCTAGTATAGCCAAACACTAAGTAGATGCAAGCGCACAAACAATGAAGGCAATCAACAATGCAAATGGGCAAATGCGAGCGCGCACACAATTAAAGCATTCAGCTATTCAAATGGGCAAAAACGAGCGCACAGTAATATTTAAATAATCGGCTATCCAAATGAGTTAAGAGCGAGCGCGCAATTAATAGATCTGAAATAAGGCAAATGCGAGGCAGAAACTCAAATACCAGGCAGCCAGAGCGAGCGCTGCAAAGTGTGTTCAGGGAGCGTGAGGGAGCGACCTCTTCTCACGAGGATAGGTAGAGATATGTTCTCATCCCTCCGCAGATAGTTTGACAGTAGTCACAGAACCTGCTAAGAAGGATGAGGGGTTTTCATCCTGTAAGGGGTTGGCAGAGTGTATGTCGCAGAAGTTACAGGGAGGTGGGGAGTTACCCGATAGTGCCAAAATTGACAAGTGGGGGTCGACAGATGTCCCGGAATCAGAGCTGAGGAACGAAGTGGAGGTGTGTCTGCTCCATGATACTGTTCAGCAGGAAGCATTGGTCTTCCCCCCTAATACTAGGTCAGAAGACACATCCCCTGCTATTTCAGCCGCCTCTTTGTTGGCGATGTTCTCCACCTTATCTCGGGACATTAAAAAGGGGTTTGAGGAGTCCTCTGCAAATCAGGTTGAGAATAGGAATTATTGCGAATCCCTTGATAATAAGATTGATGGGCTTACATCTAGGACTGGGAAATTGGAGGAATCAGTGGCGGTGTTGTCAATTCACTTGGATAAAGCAGAAGAGGATATCATCAAGCTTAAGAAGGAAGATCAGGCCTTATCGGACAGGATGAGAGTGTCGGAGAACAATGCTAGATGGAGTAACATCCGTATTCTCAATGTGCCCGAAGGGTCAGAAGGCTCGGATGTTAAACAATTTATCACTCAACTATTAAAGGATTCGCTATGTTTTGATCCATCTTTAGACGAGCTGGCCACCGATATTCAGAGGGTGAACACAGAGCCATTCAGACAAAATCCGCAAAGGACTAAACCCCGCAAAATCCTTGTTAATTTTCACACTTATGCCCTTAAAGAGCAGATTCTCAACTTAGCTTTGAAACAGAAGTCCCTATCTGGGAAGGGTTTCTTTTTTCTCATCAGGTCAGATCTTGCTAGGGTCACTCTGGAGTAACAATGGGAGTTCGGTAGGCGACTTGAAGCCTTTAGGAAGTTGGGAGCGACTGCTCAGCTGTCGTTTCCGGCTGCGTTAAAGGTGATGCACAATAACAGGATGTTTAATATCAGGACAGTCCAATCTGCTGATGAGCTTCTGCTGGAGTTGGGCAATAAAACCTCTGCTAAATAGAAAGAGGAGTGTGGGTTCCCCGAGGTAGAGAAGGTTGTGATTTTCTTTTCTTATTGTCTTTGTTTTTGGTCACTTATTGGTTATTATTCGAGAACTGTGGTGTGACTGAAGGAGATATGTTTGCTGGAGGTGAAGATGGGGTCGAGTGTGTGACCTGCGTAGTGAGTGGGGGTGTTAACAAGTTGTTTGAGTCCAAGGTTGGCGAGATGGTCCAGTAGGGTGGTGGCGTTGCTGTCGTTGCTCTTTTCCAGATGAAAATTGAGGTCTCCCAGTAGAATGTACTCCTCGGAAGGGAGGGCGTGTGGGGTGATAAAGTCAGTGATGTCTTCACTAAATTGTGCACGGGGTCCAGGTGGCCTGTAGAGGAGGGTGCCTCTGAGTGTGGTCTTGGGGTCGGTGTGGATCTGGAAGTGAAGGTGTTCGGCGCTAGTGAGGTTGACGTCTGAGCTGGTTGAGATGCGGATGGAATTCTTATGGACGATGGCGATGCCTCCTCCTGTTTGCTTGGTGCGGTCCTTACGGATGATCTTGTAGCCGTCCGGGATGGCAATGGTGATGTCTGGGGCTGAGGAGGCGTTCATCCAAGTTTCTGTTAGGAAGGCGACGTCCGGAGAGATGGTGTCTAGTAGATTCCAAAGGTCGATGGCGTGTCTGTGGACAGAGCGGGTGTTGAGCAGGATGCATTTTAGGTGGTTGGTATCAGAACTCTGTTTGGTGTTCGTGGATGTGGAGTTGGTCTTGGTGCCGTCATACTTGCAGGAGTTGCATGTGAAGGGTCCATGGGTGTGTCCAGGAGTGGCTTGGGCGCAGTTGGGGAGACGGCCAGGATTAAGGGCTAAGAGGGTGGAGGCGTCGTATGTAGTGCGGGTGGGGTGGGTGGGACGGGGGCCAGGGGGTCTGGCGCTGGGCGCGGGCTTGGCGCGGACGGGCGTAGACGGGCTTACCTTTGGAGCACCTTCGGCGCAACTGGGGCGCGATCGCTGCGCGTGAACGCTGCGCGCAAATGTATCTGTCATATATGGATGGTGGAGGGGGAGGGGCGAGGGAGGGGCAGCTGGGAGGCGGGTGCGTGCTGGGGAGCCTCGCTACGAGGCACAACAAACAAAATGGCCAAGAGCTTGTAAACAAATGTCTCAACAGGCGTCCAGTCAAAGCAGTCCCTAGTATAGCCAAACACTAAGTAGATGCGAGCGCACAAACAATGAAGGCAATTAACAATGCAAATGGGCAAATGCGAGCGCGCACACAATTAAAGCATTCAGCTATTCAAATGGGCAAAAACGAGCGCACAGTAATATTTAAATAATCGGCTATGCAAATGAGTTAAGAGCGAGCGCGCAATTAATAGATCTGAAATAAGGCAAATGCGAGGCAGAAACTCAAATACCAGGCAGCCAGAGCGAGCCCTGCGAAGTGTGTTCAGGGAGCGTGAGGGAGCGACCTCTTCTCACGAGGATAGGGAGGTCACAGGTCTGTGGACAACGTGGGAGCCTGAAGGCAGTTCGTGGGAGGGAGGGGCAGATGGGAGGCGGGTGCGGGCTGGGGAGCCTCGCTACGAGGCACAACAAACAAAATGGCCGAGAGCTTGTAAAGAAATGTCTCAACAGGCGTCCAGTCAAAGCAGTCCCTAGTATAGCCAAACACTAAGTAGATGCAAGCGCACAAACAATGAAGGCAATCAACAATGCAAATGGGCAAATGCGAGCGCGCACACAATTAAAGCATTCAGCTATTCAAATGGGCAAAAACGAGCGCACAGTAATATTTAAATAATCGGCTATGCAAATGAGTTAAGAGCGAGCGCGCAATTAATAGATCTAAAATAAGGCAAATGCGAGGCAGAAACTCAAATGCCAGGCAGCCAGAGCGAGCGCTGCGAAGTGTGTTCAGGGAGCGTGAGGGAGCGACCTCTTCTCACGAGGATAGGTAGAGATATGTTCTCATCCCTCCGCAGATAGTTTGACAGTAGTCAGAGAACCTGCTAAGAAGGATGAGGGGTTTTCATCCTGTAAGGGGTTGGCAGAGTGTATGTCGCAGAAGTTACAGGGAGGTGGGGAGTTACCCGATAGTGCCAAAATTGACACGTGGGGGTCGACAGATGTGAAGTGAAGTGAAGTGAAGGGGTTTTGTAGAGCGCGGCTGCTGCCCGAGGGCGTCCAAGCGCTGGTAGTGGAAAGGAACAGATTCTGAAGAAGGGCGGGGCAAGGGTGGAATTAGTTTCTGAATAGGAGTGTTTTAAGTTCTTTGCGGAAGTGTAGAAGGGTGGGGGTGGCTCTAAGTGAGAAGGGGGGCGCATTCCAGAGTTTGGCAGCGTTCAGAGAAAAGGATCTGCCTCCTGCTCTGGCTCTTTTTATTCTTGGAACTACAGCAAGAAGTGCATTCGTGGAGCGTAGGATTTTTCCAGGGCAATAGGGGGAGAGAAGAGAATGGTTGATTTCCGGGCTTGCTCTGTGAAATGCTTGATGTGATATGCAGAGCGCCTTGAACTTTATTCTCTCTCTGACTGGGAGCCAGTGAAGAGATCTAATCCCTGCCTTGGCTGACTCTCTACGAGGGATCTGTAGAAGAGTGCGAGCAGCGCAGTTCTGAGTTCTTTGCAGTTTTTCCAACACATACTCTGGGGCTCCTAAGTATAGAGCATTGTTGAAGTCCAGCCTGGATTGAACTCGGCCCTGAATGACCACTTGCCTGGCTTCGAAGGGTAGTAGTGGTAGGATTTTCTTCAGCATTCGGATAATCCCGAAACAGGTTGCAGCTGTTTTGGTTGCTTGAGTGTTTAGTGTGAGTTGGTTATCTAGCCAAACTCCTAGGCTCTTTCAGGTACATGCATCAAACTCGGCATTTGCGATTCCTTAATTGCGATTTTTAAGGAATCGCAATTAAGGAATTGCAAATGCCTATGCATCAAGAAATCGCTAAATAAATTGCGATTTCTTAGTATTCCTTAATTGCGATTAGCATTTTGCGAATCGCAATTAAGGAATCCCTTCCCATTCATTCCTATGGGCCTAGAGGCCCATAGGAATGAATGGGAAGACAATCTCAATTTTCGAATCGCAATTAGCTAATCGCAAATTGAGATTGCGATTTCAAGGGTGCAGGGGTGTCCAAAGGACACCCTGTTGCACCCCTGAAATCAAACAATGCACATATGTTGTGTACACACATGCCCTAAGGGCATGTGTGTGCACAACATGAAAGTTAAAAAAATGCATAAAATAGCATTTTTCTAACATTTCGCAAAATTACCATGAGGTCCAACCTCATGGTAATTTTTCTCTCTAATTGCGAATTCGTAATTTTTTTTAGGTTCATGCATTGCTTTTGAGGAATCGCAAATTTGCGATTCCTTAAAAGTAATCGCACTTGAAAAAAATCGCTAAAATAGCGATTTATTCACTTTTAAGTTGATGCATCCCAAATAGTGATTTGGGAATCGCAAACGGCCGAATTTTGCGATTCGCACCGTTTGCGATTCCCAAATCACTTGATGCATGTGCCTGTTTATGTTTTCCTTGGGAATTGGCATTGGTCCCAAGCTTAAGGGCCACAGCTGGTGATAGGTGGTAGGAGGAGAGGGGCCGAGGGTCATAATTTCGGTCTTATCACCATTGAGTTTTAAGGATGACATTGTCATCCAACGTTTGACTTCCTCCATGCATGCTGCCAGATTGGGTTGGGGGAGCATGCTGCCTTTCTGTGTCAGGGAGACCACCAGCTGGGTGACCTCTGCGTACGATATGATTTTGATCCCGTATTTCTGGACGACACCCGCCAGTGGCCTCATGTACACGTTAAACAGCGTGGGGCTCAGAGAGGAGCCCTGAGGCACCCCGCAGTCTAAGGGTAGGTTTTTGGAGTGAGAATCGCCATCAAAGACCTGGAACGATCTGTTGCTGAGAAACGAGCTCAGCCAGTCTAGGGCGATTCCTGATATGCCTAGATCTAAGAGTCGAGCTAGTAAGGTTTTGTGGCATACCGTGTCGAATGCTGCGCTTAGATCGAGGAGGACCACTGCCACTGTCCCGCCTCGATCCAAGATCTTCCTGACTTCCTCTGTGACGGCCAGCAGCGCCGTCTCGGTGCCATGTCTGGGGCGGAACCCTGTTTGGGAGACGTCCAATAGGAGGTTCTCCTCAAGGTAGTTAGTGAGATGGAGGTTGACATGCTTTTCCAGGATTTTTCCTGCCCATGGCAGCAGGGAAATAGGGCGGTAGTTATTAGGATCTGCTGGGTTGAGATTTGGCTTTTTTAATAGTGCTTTCACCATTGCTTGTTTCCAGGCGGGGGGGACCACCCGTGAGGTGATTGAACTGTTGAGAAGATCCAGAAGAGTCGGAAGAATAATTGGGTTGACCATATTCATCATCTTCGGGGGTGCAGGGTCAAGGGGGGAGCCAGATTTTACCTGAAATGTCAGGCGTCTGAGTGATTCCAGGTCTAATAATGGGAAATTATTCAGGTGAGTTTGCACAGGATGTTCGGTCACGCCTGTGCGTTGTGGTAAGACAGTTTCAGGGTTGGGGTTAGTAAATGAAGAGTATATTTTGTTTATTTTTTTAAAGAAAAATTCGGCTAATTCATTACAACGGGATGTGGAATCAAGGGTTGTGATTGTAGGTGGGGGAATTTTGGAAAGAGTTTTTACTACCTGGTAAATTTCTTTAGGTTTAGACCTGGCTGCCATGATTTTCTCATTGTAGTAGGTAGATTGAGCGACTTTTATTTCCAATTTGTAAGTTCTGATACTTTCTCTATATCTTTCTTTGTCGGTTAGGGCGTATCCCAGGCGCCACTTTCTCTCCATTTTCCTACACTGTCGTTTTGACTCCCTGCGTTTATCCGAGTACCAAGGAGAGGTTTCTCGGGCTCTTTTTAATTTAGTTTTCCTTGCGGGGAGGATGGTATCGATGGAGCTCTCTAACCATTTGTTAAAGGTTGTGATATTTTGTTCCGGGTTTTTGGAGAGGATAGGTTTGGAGTTAAGGAGAAGGCCAGACAGATGTCCCGGAATCAGAGCTGAGGAACGAAGTGGAGGTGTGTCTGCTCCATGATACTGTTCAGCAGGAAGCATTGGTCTTCCCCCCTAATACTTGGTCAGAAGACACATCCCCTGCTATTTCAGCCGCCTCTTTGTTGGCGATGTTCTCCACCTTATCTCGGGACATTAAAAAAGGGGTTTGAGGAGTCCTCTGCAAATCAGGTTGAGATTAGGAATTATTGCGAATCCCTTGATAATAAGATTGACAGGCTTACATCTAGGACTGGGAAATTAGAGGAATCGTGGCGGTGTTGTCAATTTACTTGGATGAAGCAGAAGAGGATATCATCAAGCTTAAGAAAGAAGATCAGGCCTTATCGGACAGGATGAGAGTGTTGGAGAACAATGCTAGATGGAGTAACATCCGTATTCTCAATGTGCCCGAAGGGTCAGAAGGCTCGGATGTTAAACAATTTATCACATAACTATTAAAGGATTCGCTATGTTTAGATCCATCTTTGGAGGAGCTGGCCACCGATATTCAGAGGGTGAACACAGAGCCATTCAGACAAAATCCGCAAAGGACTAAACCCCGCAAAATCCTTGTTAATTTTCACACTTATGCCCTTAAAGAGCAGATTCTCAACTTAGCTTTGAAACAGAAGTCCCTATCTGGGAAGGGTTTCTTTTTTCTCATCAGGTCAGATCTTGCTAGGGTCACTCTGGAGAAAAAATGGGAGTTCGGTAGGCGACTTGAAGCCTTTAGGATGTTGGGAGCGACTGCTCAGCTGTTGTTTCCGGCTGCGTTAAAGGTGATGCACAATAACAGGATGTTTAATATCAGGACATTCCAATCTGCTGATGAGCTTCTGCTGGAGTTGGGCAATAAAACCTCTGCTAAATAGAAAGAGGAGTGTTGGTTCCCCGAGGTAGAGAAGGTTGTGATTTTCTTTTCTTATTGTCTTTGTTTTTGGTCACTTATTGGTTAATATTCGAGAAGATGATAAGACTTATAAAAGGGATTTAGTGGGGAAATGGAAAGTTTCGGTATTCAGTAGAGAAGGAATTTAGAAATAAAGAAAAAAAAAGAAAAAAAGAGATTCTATACATTATTGATCTTCTATATTGTTAAGTCACGTGGGTAGTAATTATGGTTTAGGATTAGTGGGGGCTTGAGGAGGGGGTGCCATCTACTGGATTTGATCTGCTTAGACACACCAAGGGTTCTCCATGGGAGGGGGGAGGGTGTAGGGGGGTGCATAGAGGGGTTAGGAGGGGAGAAATCCCCCAAATCCTCATTTGCCAATTTTGTTTTTTTTTGTTGTTGTAATGATCAGTTGCTGCTCTATGTTGTGCTGCTAAGCTTGTTATGGTTAGGATAGGATATTGGCATCTTTTGCTTCCATTTGGGGTCGGGTAGGGTCTGGATTGGATCGTATGAGCAATGTTAAATTATTATCCCGGAACGTTAATGGCCTTCGCACCAAACCTAGGGCTGGAAAGTTGCTGCAATATCTTCGTGATATGGATGCGCAGGTTATTATCCTCTAGGAGACTCACTTGACCCAGCCCGAAATGGATAAACTGGTAAAGAAAAATAAGTGGATCAACTTTGCAGTCTTCACTTCCCAATCTATGAATACTAGGGGGGTGTCTTTCATCTTTAAGAGACAGTTAAAAGCCAGGTTGACTTCTTATAAGGTGGACCCAGGAGGCAGATGGGTTATCGCCTCACTTTTTATTTTGGGTGTTCAAGTCACAGTGTTAGGCTATTATGGCCCTAATCTGGATGATTCCTCGGTCCTGGAGTCAATCTTCTCCCACCTTCTGTCCTTCCCTGAGCCAATCATATTTGCTGGGGATTTTAATATTGTGTTGGACCCAGTATTGGACAAATCACAAAATAACCGGTCCTTGATCCCTTCAAAATGCAGGACTTTCTTACTCAATGCAATGAAACAGTTTGGGTATGTGGACATCTGGAGGGTAAGGTCGGGTAAGCAGCAGGGTGTCTCTTTTAGGAACTACAAATATCATCATCACTCACGTATTGACTTTGTATTAATCATCCAGAGACTAGTAGAATCCGTAAAAAGCATTAAATACCTCCCTCTGCACTTATCCAACCATTCAGCTGTAGCTATGGAGCTTGTAATGCCTCTCAAAGAACCAGCCAGGAGCTGGTCATTTGATCGCTTATTGCTTTCTCACCCAGATGATGCCCTGTTTCTTAAAACCGAAGTTCAGACTTTTCTAAGGGTAAATGTGGGATCGGCGGACAATAGAGTAGTATGGGACTCTTTGAAAGCATTTTTAAGAGGCCTTATCACAGGCAAGGTGTCCTATAGAAGGAATCAGTACAGTGAGGCAGTAGCTTCTGTAGAGGCGGAAATAGCTAAGACCCTGATTGATATTGAAGCCAATTTGGCTTCTCCGGATTCTATCCTGACCCCACTTCACAGTAAGCTACTCTCTTTAAAGGGCCAATTAAGTTCAGTCTTAAACCAGCGACTCCAAGAAAGATGGGAGGCCAGTAAGATTGCCCACTTTCAATATGGGGAGGGTGAAGGGAAGTTATTAGCATGGAAAGCCAAAACGGACCAGGTCCCCAATAACATCGATTCAATCACCAATAATAACAATTCACTCTCTTCAGATGGTGATATTAAACAGGCTTTTAGGGAGTTTTTTCAATCCATCTATCAGGAGGATAAGAACTTGGATCCGGAATATATTAAGGATTGGCTAAGCCAAGTTACTCTCCCGGCTCTATCTACTGAACAGAGTGAGATCTTGAACAGTGAAATCTCAGAGGAAGAAGTTAGGAATGCTATTCAAAATGATAAAAAGGGGAAGGCGGCGGGGCATGATGGCCTTCCTGCTGAAATCTATAGAGTATTGGAGCAAGAACTAGTCTCCTTCCTGACAGTGCTGTTCAACCAAATCCTACAGGACGGCATGTGTCCCCCAGCATCCTGGGACAGTGCTTCTATAACACTGATTTTAAAACCAGGGAAGACACCTTCATCATGTGGTTCGTATAGATCCATTTCGATCCTGAATGTGGATTATAAAATCTTCGCCACAGTCTTTGCTAAGAGGTTGGCACCAGTAGCCCCTGAGATCTTACATTTAGATCAAAAGGGGTTTGTGAAGGGCCGGCAGCTATATGAATTAACCTTTGATTTAATAGGGGCCATGGATATAGCATCACTGGAGTCCCTTCCTTTAGCTGTTCTTACGTTAGACGCTACCAAGGCCTTCGACAGGGTGAATTGGCTCTACCTGTCGGAGGCCTTGGCTAAGTTCAATATTGGTGGGAGTTTTCGTCGGGCAATTAGTCTCTTATATCAGAACCCCAAGGCCTGTATTTTGGCTAATGGCACTCTAACCGACCCTTTTAATATCTCGAGGGGAACAAGGCAGGGCTGCCCACTCTCCCCGCTACTATTTGATTTATACATTGAGCTGGTTGCTCAATGTTTAAGGGACAACGTTAACATCCAGCCGTTTGTGTATAGGGGATGGGAGAGAAAGGTGGCCCTGTACACTGACGATATACTTGTCTTCACGTCAGAGGATCGTTTGGCTCTTCCTGTAATCCTTAAGGTGGCCTCGGAATTTGGGGAAGTGTCCGGGTATGAGGTTAATGCTTCTAAGACGGAGATGATGGTGTGGAACATGAATCAAAATTCACTGAGCACCATTATTCGTCCTGGCTCTAAGATGCGCTATTTGGGCCTTAGCATTGTTAAGGATATTCACGAGATTGCCACAATAAATTTTACAGCGGTAGCAAAAGATTGTCGTAAATTGCTGCAGTCTTGGGCACAACTCCCGTTATCATTATTGGGAAGGGTACATTTATTTAAAATGATTATTTTGCCTAAGATTTCTTTTTTGTTTAACACTATTCCTTTATATTTTGATCCACTTTTAATAAAAAAAATTACAGGACGAAATTAGTACATTCATTTGGAATAAACACCTTCCAAGGATTTCCTGGAAGAAACTCAGGAGATGTAGAGAAAAGGGGGGGGGGGCTTGCAGCACCAGATCTCCAGATTTATGCATGGGCCTTCCAGCTGACCCATGCTAGAGTGCTGTTAAAAAAGCCGTTCGTTTCTGCGACAGGGTTATTGTTTTCCACATTGCTTAAGGGAGAGGGAGTAAGCCAGTCAGGTTTTTTATTTAAATTTGGGGATCCCAAGTTCTTTAAAAAGATTAAATTGAAGATTCTACAGGGGATGGCAAAAATCTAGGCCCAGGTAACTAAATCTATAAAAATAGGGTATTACAGCAGAAGGACGCCTTTATGGGATTTTCCCGAGAGCCCGGCTTGGCTCTCGGAAAAAGAAGCTGGGGTAGAAGTTTGGGGCGACCTATTTTTGGACGGGGATCTGCTCCCTTGGGAGTGTTCGAGACACAAAATTGGTCCAAATTTGGCAAGGCTTAAGTATATGCAAATAGATAGCTGGTCCCGTGCATATATTTCCCGACCTACCCGAGCAAGCAAATTTCCCTTAGGAGAGCATAGTCATTTAATATCTCTCTTGGTGGATAAATTTCCCGCCAAAAAGGAAATTTCAATATGGTACAACTTGATCTTGGAGGAATCGGATGGCACATTCCTGTTACCCGACGAGCTTTGGTCTCCATTTATGAGTGACTGTAACGTACAAGAACTTTGGAGTACATCGTGTAAGATGCTTTGGGATACTGTTAAACCGGCGTGGCTATGTAGAAACCACCTTTTTACAATCCATAGAGCCTACTATTCCCCTTTAAGGCTCTCGAAATTCGCTCAGGGGAGCGTATTAGCTTGTCCTAAATGTGGTTTGGTTGCAGCCCCTGATTCCCATATGTTTTTTGAATGCCCCCACTTGTCTACGTTTAGGGAGGCCTTAAGTCGGATTCTCTCATCATCTCTGGACTCCAACATAGTTCTTGACCTGCCTCTTGTGATTTTTGGAATACTAGAGGGAGTTCAAAGTCCGGCAAAGAAGTTAGTGTTTTATTCCATCTTGCTTGCCAGAAGGGAGATTTGTAAAAAATTGAAAGATCCTCTAACTCCCTCTATTGAAGACTGGTGCGCTTCGACACTGCAGGTTTCCAGATTAGATCTGGTTAGGTCGGGAAATCCAAATAAAATTGTTTTTTGGCATTTGTTGAATTGGGCTCACTAGACATCCGGGTTTTTTTTTTCCGGGTCCAATGATTATGCCACTATGACCCAGCTTTTGGGCAATGCCGTGTCCAGGTTGTTGAATCGAGATATTCTGGCTGTATCCCCCACCTTCCTTTTGGTTTTAAGTGGTTTATCATATGTGGTAGAAGCGTTAATGCTGTGGGATGAGGTCGGATACGCTATTTCTGTCCCTGCCAGTTGCTAAAAACTGAGGCAGCATGTCGCTTATATACCCATTGGCTGCACCACAAAAAACGTAGGTGGCAAATGAGGACAAAAAAAATCCAAAAAAAAATTTGTTTCACACAACCCGGCCCTTACGATCCCAGTGCAATCAAATATATGGCCACCCTGGTGAAAACTATGCCCTCAGGGGGTGAAACACTCTCACCTCAAGCTCTGAGGTCTGGCAAACATGCAGCATAGAAGCAGGAGTCAGGAACTAGGTGCAAGGGTTTCTTCAGAGGTCAGCATGGTAGCACACAGCAGGCCCCCGGGATGAGGGCATGGAACCACTTATTGAACAGGACAGCTCATGTAAGTTCCAAATCCCATTCCTCATCACCACCAAATTCTGTAAGGTAATAAAAGGAGACATACTCAGGCAAGATTCTTGGAATGTAAAAGCAGTCCACATCATATCAGGGCCACCTCAACAATGCTCACCTAACTGCCCATTTAGAACGTTACCCATCTAACATTCTCAACTGAACCACAAACACAAGAGGTAGGTATGTCATAAATATGTAGATGGTATAGACAGATATAACTACAATTGAAATACAATACTGCAGCAACATGATGAACATATCCAAATAGTCCCTGAATGCATTCCACAGATGAATCACGAAAGGGACCATAGTCACCAAAAACACAAACAACTGTTGTCCCAAAGGAATAATTAAATGTACCCTGAAACACCCAAATGACATTCCATGCATACTTGCACATTTTGAAAATCATAGTAAAGTATAACCTTAAAAATGGCACCCATATAGATCCCTGCAAACTCAAAACAAGATAAAATATTTGCCATATGCAACTTGCTATTCACTCACCGAAGGGTTTACCAATGTTTATCACCCAACACAGTAAACATTTTCACTGTGCCCACAAACACATTTATGTTTACTGAGCTCAAATAGACTACTTTAAGTGTTAAGTTTCAATATTAATAACACTGTTAACATTTTCACAAACCAGTCTCCCTCTCTCAACATTATTCATAGGTTTAAAAGATCTTATATCAACTCCATATTTCATAAACTGTTCCTCATTATAAATTAGGTAGAAAACACACCTGTAATACTAATATTAAATCTACTTCATTAGTGCTACAGTGCACACCATTTTTTCATCCTTGATTAAACGTACTCAAAGCTGGAAACTGTTAGCCCGGGTTGGTGATCTACCCTGGTATCAAACTTCAGGTTAAACATCATCGAAGTAGGAGCTTAGTATCGTTACTGTCACAGACGCACAGTGATTCTTTCATATGACAGTTTTTTTCAGCTAAAAAATAATTGATCCATGTACTCGAGGACATTAAAATAACTTAATTTATTTTCGATGGTAAATCACACTTAAGACATTATGGGGTCTATTAGGATGGCAGGCGGACTCCGCCCGCCAAGCAAGCGGTGCTGGGACCGGCCGCCAGTGGTGCGGCAGTCCCGCACAGCCAACTAGGATGCCACCGCCACGGTGGCGGTGGCATCTCGTATATATTACATTGTGGCGGGCGGTGCTGTAAGCAGCAACTGCCACAATGCAATATATGCTTGTTGTGCATTGGCATGCACAACGTGACAGGCACTGTGCAGTGCCTGCCACCTTGTGCAGGCCAATGTTGGGGGATACCATGGGTACCCTCCAAGTGCTGCCTCTCACCCCCTCACCCCCCCTGGTGGCCCGCAACAGCCCCTAAAGGATACTCTGCATGCCTTTCCATGCCACATCATAATATGTTATGGGCTTTTCTGCCCGGTAGGCAATCGGGACGGTTGCCTACTGGCGGAAAAGCGGCGAATGGTCTTTCTGTCCGCCGCGGTACCCCCCGCCATGCTAATGTGGCGGGGGTAAAAGTCCGTCAGGTGTGGCGATCTGCCCGCCATCCTAATAGGCACCTAAGTGTTCAACAGCTTCTCATGCCGCAGATATGCTAATCCAAGCCTTTTTCTAGGCACGCCAGAAAACATAAAAAATCCTCAGAGGTGTATCGTATTGTACCCAATGCATTTCGGGCCGTCTTCAGCGGTTCACTATAAATAAAAGGACATTATCATTAAATGATGACTTCAGACCTCTAAAAAATGCTGTATACAGTTTTTAACATTAGACAAATGGAATCCTGCCTTCCTAAAGGAAGTGGAAATCAGGAAGGCAGGTACCTTAAAAAATAAATACGCGAGTTCAAGTACTCACAGAGAAAAAAGTATGAAGGTATGAGAGCATGTGGATGTTAATTGGAGTTAAGGCATTGGGTAACATTAAAGGAGCGTGAGGATTACAATGAGGGTGGATACTGATATGGGTTTAAGTGATAACAGGGAAGGTTAAAAGTGGTAGGATGATGAATTTGGACAGTGGGTTATTCAGGCAATTTTGTGGTAATATATAGCTACTCCTTTAGAGGGAAAACGCTGCTTGAGGGCCAGTTGCAATACATGGCATAGATTCCATTTGCCTAATGTTAAAAATTGTATACAGCATGTTTTAGCGGTCTGAAGTCATAATTTAATGATTTACGTCTGAGGATGTTTCATGTTTTCTAGAGTGCCCAGAAAAAGGCTTGGATTAGCATAAATGTGGCATTATAACATCTTACGTGTGATTTTCCATCCGAAAATAAATGACTTTATTTTATTTTACTGGAGTACACTGATTAATTATTTTTGAATCTGAAAAAAACTGTCATATGAAAGAATCGCTGTGCGTCTGTGAAAGGAACGATACTGCGCTCCTACTTGGATGATGTGTATACTGATAATAAACACATCTTTCCGCAGCACCCTCCTAGCTTTCAATAGTAGCCATATCCACTTTGATACACTTCTCCATCTTTTCCATAATTTTGACAAGTCAATTAACAAAAGAGCTATGTATGTTTCCATGTTATCCAGACCAACATAACGAGCCACATGTACCACAAATACATTTTGCATTCCCTTAATAACTGATTTTAGGTATTTGTTATTTAAGGAATGCAAAATGGCATGTAAGAAAAGAGTGATTACCTAATAGCGATTCCTAAAGATTCACAATTAGGTAATTGCTATAAAGTAATACTACTCTATTCATTCTTATTGGCCTAAATGCCCATAGGTGTGAATGGTTTTGCATTATCTAATTTGCAACTACCTAATTGGTAATCGCAAATTAGGTAATGCAAATCCAAGAGTGCCTGGGGGCCTAAGGCCTCCCGGATTCATCCCTGTTAATAAATGCCCATTTGTTAAACCCACACATGCCCAGGGGCATTTGTGCGCTAAATGGCACATTGAACAGTGCATTTTTTGTGCATTTTTGAAAATTGCACATGGTTACCATCAATTTGGAGTAAATAGTAATAGCATTTCCTAAAGTCACAGTTTGCATTTCAGAAATTCTTGGTACATGTGCTTAGGGAATCGCACATTGTTATTCCCTGTTTGTAGTCTCAATTTTAGGTATTTTTTGCGATTGCCTAAAATTGCCACTACAAAGCCTTTCATACATCAGGAAAGGCTATTTTGCATTTTCAAACAGACACATTTTGCGATTTGCACCATTTGAGAATGCAAAATGGTTTCATACATGGGGCCCTAAGTCACTAAGGTTATTCAAAAGAATATGGGCGACTCATATCTTTAAAAAGCAAATGTTGAAAATGTGTGAAATAAAGACTACAGATTTGGTCAGTCCTATATGTCTTTTTACATGTTTAAAATATATTATACTCATGGAATTACAATGAAATCATGGTAAAGATAAATGTTCATTTGATTGACAGTCAAGAGCAGAGGATGTTTGTATATTGCATCCACTTACAGTACTCACAAACTAAGAAATCCATCAAAAAGATTGTGATACCAAACACATACCTAACATTTCTCTCTTTGATGGTCTAGATGTTAAAAAAAGACCCCTGCAGTTACCTGCTTCACATTTCAATGTCAATATTCTGACTTGACTGCTCTTGGGAAATATTTAGGTAGTTTGCATTTTGATAGTAAATGAAAAATAAAGTTGTCTCACTTATTTTGGGCAAAATAAAGAGATCACATTTGAGACATGCATGCTTTAAGAGACTGAACCTGAGACACAGTCTCCTATCTGCGTACTGTAAACCCTTTCAGGTATATTCACGAACTGCATTTAGTTTTACATGAGTAGTATCACATTTCTCTGCGCTTATCTCTGCCATGGTGGCGGAGATCTCCACAATTGTAGGTTTACACTTACAGGGCTGATTACTATGTTGTTAGGAAAGGCTCCGGATGGGACTCGGTGTTGCAGAATCTGATTCAGAACCCTTGCTTACTTCCGAGTTATACAGATTTCCCAACTACCTATCACAATGCCTGGAAACTGTTCAAGCTGGCTGAATGGGCTCTGAAAGGCATCCAGACAGCCCATGTCTTTCAGAGCCAATTAGCACAGCTCTACGGACAGAGTTTCCAGATAAGCGATTACGATGACTGGTTCGGACAGGCGTTCTGATTTGGTTTGCCCGAAACCAATCGGCTGTCGTAACTGTCTTTGGGGGCCAATTGCATGCCTCCCATCATACTGACACGTACAAATGTAGGTCATGGGGGTTCCCAAGGGACCCCTCTTCCCAACCATGCACAATGTGGTAGGCACCATATAGTACCCACCACGGGGTGCAAGGTTTTCCCCAACCACCCCTTTTTTCAATGGGAGCCTATGTTCTCGTTCGGAACACAGGCTCCCATTGAAGTCAAGTTAGTTTTATATATATATATATATATATATATATAGATTACCTACTGGCGGTCGCCAGTAGGTAGTTATAGTTAGGATTGTTTTCCATAGGAAATCCTCAACATTCTATTTGGAATAACTTTGGCCCTGGTGGATGAGTCTTTGCGAATTTCTCAAAGAAGATGGCTAGGTTCGCTGCACTCCTTCCCTGAAAGTTTGGGGGGGATTGGTCAAGTGGGGGCTGAGATATAAGGGGGGTCCCAAAACGTGTTTTCTCAATGTTATTTTCCATAGGACCTTTAGACTCGGCTACAGTTCGAACGGGTGAATGAATTTATAAGAAATTTGCCAAAACTGTAGAGTCTTGTTCGCAGATTGCGCTTTTTTTGGAATGGTGTAAATCCGTTCAGTAGTTGTTGAGAAAATTAAAGTTAAAGTCAATTTTATATCTATAGGCGCGCACACGTGCGCGCACCCAAGCGGCTGCGCGCGCAAGCGGAATTTTGCTGCGTGACGTCTGTTAACGTTCGATTCGAAGGAAATCAGGAAGTTTTGTCCGCCATTTTGTCACTGCGAGTAAATATATTGTTCATTTCAAAGCGTTGAAACATGGAAAGGGGAGAAGGTAGAGATTGTCTTCCTGCGTAGGTTTTCTCGGGGTGTGCAGTAAGGCCCTTAAACGCAAAAAGATATAATTTTTCCCCGAAAAAAAAATGCGGGGTGCGCGCACCCGGTCGCGCACACCTATTTGCAAGAGTGTGGAAAAGGAGATAAATCAGAAGTTTGAGTGCTTTGATATAAGGTGGCTCTGAAAAGAGCCCTTGTGTTAATTGAGTGTTTTCTGCATTTATAAGTAAGTACCGATGCAGAGCCTGATGTTGCAGAGGAAGATTCTGTTTCCCTCATTCGTGAAATGAACACCGTCTCTCCTATAGACGTCTTGCATGTGGTAGCGCAAGTTGTTGTGGTAAATAGAACCCATGCTATAATCTCTGAGGAACGCAGAAACAGATTTATTTACATGTCTCCTTGCTTTCTCAAATTGTGCACAATGGCGATTGGACCAATTCCATTTCTGTCTTTGGCATATATTGGAATATACCAAGGCAGATCGAGGAAAAAGTGTCATCAATTGTCGAAAGGTGTCTTTTAGAAGCATTTCCAGACCTACCCCAGTGATTGTGCCTAGATCGTTCCCACCACAGTGCACAATTATAAGGTCTGGTTCTGGGAGATGCATAAAAGTTTTCACCAATGGAATCAATTGGTGACATTTCAATCCTCTTTTGGAAATCCATGTTATGTGTACATTTGGTAAGCTGAGGTTGCAAATTCGTCTGCTTACTGCATATTTTTCACTCCAGTGAATATAACTGTGTCCTATTAGCCAGACCTTCATTTTCAAGGGATTTGTAGTCGTCCTCCGATCGGTTCTGGAAGTGGAATGGTAGTTAGAAGTTGAAATTTTAAATAAAGAAAAAGGAAGAGGCTGGGTGTGGTTAAAAAAATAAAAATGATTGGTTGATTGTAACAAGTGGAGAGTAAACAGGTCAATGTTTATGTTAAACGAAAAGTACTATTGGGTGTGGAAAAACAAGACATGTAACAGAGTTGTGTATTGGCAGGTGTTTCTGGAGGGAAAATAGTGTTCTTAGTTTGTTGTAGAACGTTGAGACATGAACTTTTGACCTGTGCCTTCAGCAAGGTGCAGAATGAGGTGTAACCATGGAAACAGCCGGAGATGGCAGTTGGTGATGGGTTTACTCTTTGGTGCCTCTACATCTGAGTCTGTTCTCTGGTGGCTGGCGGACAACTGTTTGTTATTGTGGAGATGAAAGGGTGATAAGGAGAAAAATACGACATAGCGTCTGGCCTGTAGAAGCGTGGGAGCAGTGATTAACTCTGAGTGAAGCGGAACTGTGTCGGTGCTTAGTAACAGTAAAAAAAAATGTTAACAGTGGTATAACTGTCTTTACGGTGCGCGACCTACTAAGAAAGAGTTCACGGGCCATAATTGGTTTGCAGGTTCTAGTATCAGTGAGTGAGGTCGAGAAAAGAAAACATTCAGGACTTTATTTATGAAGGCCTTGCGCCACCAGTGCGTTACTTTTTCCCATTTTAAAAAATGAGGCACTGGCGGCGGAAGGTCTTCATAAATAAGGTCCCCAGTGACTACAGTTAAGGTTATGTGGAACCCATGAATAGTTTTTCAATATGAAATCATTTCAGTTGAGATTATGGATTAAAAGAGAAACCGTGAATATTTGAAATGTTTATTTAGAAATGTACTGTTTTAAAGGCAAATCATTATGTAATATGAGTACAGAAATTGCAAAAAACACAGTAATTGGTATTGTCAGTAGTACATGGAATACAAACGCTATAGTTGAAGAAAAATGAATATAGTTGGAAAAAAACATTGTACACTCTTATAAGGAAGTATATTATATTTTAATAAATGGAAGAAGGTCTCTGGCCTTTCAGTTTGGGAACGATATATGAAAATGCAAGTGGTTATACATCATTACTTTATGAATCAGCTGTCAAACAACACGAAATTATAATGTCCACTGTTAGTAAAGCAAATAGGTCTGTTCTTCAAAAGAAAATATGGAAAAGAACGTGAAGAATATAGAAAACCAAAAGGAAATGAGGACGTCAATGGCTTGTTTGAGAGTTATTGAAGCATTGTTTAGGGAAAATAGGTAGCTTCTGCTTGTAACAGGAAATCAGTTTTATTATTTGAAAACATGTCAGCCATCCAATTGAGAAGATGAAAGGAGCATTCATGATCTGTCATTATTGGAGCGTCTTTTACCATCATAGGGCAGCTCAGAGGGTTTTCGATGTAGCTCTCTGTTAGGAAATCTTGCGCCGCTGCGAATATATTCCAATGACCCAGAACTCCTTGTATCGCTGCAAAGGCCATAAACCCTCCGGAAAGTATGTCAGCTATCCAATGGAAAAGAGTAAAGCAGTACTGATGATCTGTTATAATCGGAGCGTCTTTTACCATCAGAGGGAGCTCGGTGGGTTTTCGATGTAGCTCGCTGTTAGGAAAGAGTTAAGTTTCCATTGTGTAGGCAAAGTATGCAGCAAGTGCCTCTAACATGAAATCATTGTTATCATCTGAAAACATGTCAGCCATCCAATTGAGAAGATGAAAGGAGCATTCATGATCTGTCATTATTGGAGTGTCTTTTACCATCATTGGGCAGCTCGGTGGGTTTTCGATGTAGCTCTCTGTTAGGAAATCTTGCGCCGCTGCGAATATATTCCAATGACCCAGAACTCCTTGTATCGCTGCAAAGGCCATAAACCCTCCGTTGTAACAAAGCTGTTCATGATCAAGTAACGGATTCATGAGGTGATTGTAATTCGGTTCAGGAGGTACCAAATTGCAGAGACATAAATCCAGGGCCCACGTGAAATCACAGCTCAGGCAATGAAATACAGGCTGCACACAGGTGAAATGCGAATATCGAAATGATAATCGATATGAAGTATTCAAAGTCGAGAGTGGTAAGATGCCGTAGTAGTCAAGCATCCTCTGGCGAAATAGTTCTAAGTGGCCCGGCTCGTTTGCGAAGGCAGGAGGGACATCCATTTTGAATTTCCCAAGATGGTACAGGAAACGGCGCAGCACCGCTGGTTGTATAGCAACTCCACAGAATTAGGTCGTCGGCTATGCAGTGGAGAGGAGCAGAATGACTTGATACATTTTCTAGGAGTCTAGTCACTTATATATTGCTTAGTGGTTATTAAAAAAGTAGCTTTTTTTTAACTGGAGGATGCATTAAAAAATAAGGGAGTGATTTGAGGGAGTTGTAAAGCAAGGTCAATTTTTTTTTACATCAATGCTGTTTTCTGTGAATGTTAGCTTAGTGAAAGATATGTGTGTGAGCAGATGCAACGTTCAGTTTTAAATGTGACAATGGCGCTCTTGTTCATGTCTTCCGATTCAAGGTCGGTATTCGCTGCCAAATACAAAGATTAAGAAACGCATGCGTGGGGTACATAGTGTGCATTCTTAAAGGAAAGTAAATGAAGGGTTATTTTTACCGCGTTAGCATTGTCGTTTAAAAAGTTATAGTGATTTTTATTGTATGTGAAAAAAGTGTCACTGATGAAGACTGAAAATAAATCCTTATAAATGATACGGACTGGTGTATTTTAGAAAAGGTTTGTAACATTACATGAATTGTGGAAAAAAAATAATGTAATTGAAAGTGTATGGTTTGAAAATGAAAAGTAGAGGTTTATAGTTCATGTTTTGAAAGCAGTTCTAGAGGGTCAGAAGAAAGTGTATGGTTTGAAAATGAAAAGTAGAGGTTAATAGTTCATGTTTTGAAAGCAGTTCTAGAGGGTCAGAAGCATGATAGATTTATTAAAAATAGAACATGTTTTTAAATAGTATTTTGGAAAAAATATGTGTCTTTATGTACTATTTACATTATGTGCCTGTTGCGTATTCTTTGAGTTTTAGTAATCCTGTGTCTTATAAGTTTTCTAGGGGCGGTTTGAGGTTCATGGTGGGTTTGGGCAGGGAGGGTAGGTTGGGGGTTTGTAATAGGGGGTTTGGCTGGGGTGGAGTGCGGAGTTTAGTGAAAAGTGAGGGGGGCGGGGAGTTACGGTGTTTGGTAATGGAGCAGAGTCAGAGGACGCCACATTTGTGTTATGGGCTGCGACGGAAATATGTATTTATTCTCAGAGGTTTATTATATTAAGGATATATATTAGCATGGTGGCTCTTGTCGTTTTGTTGTTTTGTGTATGTTTATAATGCTGGTTCTGTAGTTTTTGTTTATGGACCTTATTGCGACACACAGGGGATTTACGTTGCACAGTTGGCGATCAGAGACTTAGGAAATAAAACTTTATAATTGTAAGGGCTGTAAGCGATAGAAATCGCCCGTTCTCGGTGTAAAAAAGATCACCGCTATTGGTGGTATTTTCTACGGTGTTAGTACTCGAAGGAGACTAGTAACATATATGTGTAATAAAATTATGTAATAGGCTCAGCATTTTACATTATCTTGGAGAGCAAAAGTTTATTTTACATAGCAATAAGTCTCTTATAATTAAGGGACGGAGTGTATATAGTGCTATTTAGTACTCTGCTATGTGATTGATGTCGAATATTTCATAAGAGGAGGCTTTAAAAGATTTACGATAAACTGGTGTTCTAGGGAAGTGGGTGGAGTGTTCCGTGTAAATTGCAGAATAGAAACTAGTAAGAACCAATTGGAAGTGTTGTTTTAAAGTCACATGACTGCACATGCGTGTCTCGACGCCTGTACGCGATAGGTGGGTGCGCGCACCCGGTCGCGCACTATAAGAAAGCGGCGAGAAAATATCAGCTAATATGCTCTTCAAGCTTGTTTTGGTACAAAGAGTTAGTTCTGAAAAGAACTTTTTTTTTTTTTTTTTTTTGGAAACAAGTGTTATGATGCTTTTTATTTCTTAAAGTTGCGACGACATTTTTCAGTATGTCATACTATCCAAATAAAGTGAAGAAATTTAACTTTTCTTGGAACATTTATGACTCTCAAATATTTGTTTAATTAGAGTAAAGCTTTGCTCTCCGTATACAAGAAGTTCTCCACAGTTCGTGCATTTCATGTGCACGTTCGCCAGATATGGTCTCAAGTCCATCTCAGCACTCGATGGAGATACAGGTCGTCCACCGGAAGATGTGTTGATTACTTCTGATGGTAATAGCGTGGCCTCCGTTTTTCTTGTGAAAAGTGGTCGCTCATTTTCATCAGATTCGGAAGATGAATGCGGAACGGTAGCCATTGTATCGAAGTCTTCGGGAAGATGTACGACGTTGTTGTCTCTTGAGAGTAGAAAAGAAAGTGATGGTAGTGGGTGGAGTGCTGCATGTAAATTGCAGAATAGAAACTACCAAGAACCAATTAGAAGTGTTGTTTAGAAGTCACATGACTTCACATGGGAGTGTCAGGTCCTGTACGCGATAGAAGGGTGCGCGCACCCGGTCTCGCACTAAAATAAAGCGGCGAAAAAACATCTTATAATATGCTCTTCGAGCATGTTTTGGTGGAAAGAGTTAGTTCTGTAAAGAACTTTTTTTTTTTTTTTTTTGGGGGGGAAAGAAGTGTTATAATGCTTTCGATTACTTATAGTTGCTACTACATTTTTCAGTATGTAATAGTTTGAAAATGAAGTGAAGAAATTTATCTTTTCTTGGGGCATTTGTGACTTTTAATTTTCAGTTTAATAAGAACGAGGCTCTGCTCTCCATACAAAAGAATTTCTCCACACTCGTTGCATTTCATATGCACCTTCGCAAGATATGGTCTCAAGTCCATCTAAGCACTCGATGGAGATACAGGTCGTCCACCAGAAGATGTGCTGGCCACCTCTGATGGTAATAGCGTGGCCAGGGCTCTTGTCGATGCTTTTGCATAATGCTCAGGATGCCTTTGTTTAACATGCCGCTGCATGGTGTGGGCAGAAAAGGAATATTTTTTATTTGGATTTCCCCTTGAGAGCTCCGAATTGCATATCGTGCAGGTTACTTTTGGCGCATTCACTTTCTTTTGATCTTCAGGATAAGTGAAAAATTGCCAAATGAAAGATTCCTTTTTTCTTCTTAACGGTGGTCGCTCATTTCATTCAGATTCGGAAGATGAATCCGGTAGGGAAGCCATTTCAGCAAAGACTTTCGGAAGATGCTCGACGTTGTTGTCTCTTGAGAGTAGAAAAGATTGTGAGGAAAGTGGGTGGAGTTCTTTGTGTATATTCCAGAACAGAAACTACTAATAACCAATTGGAAGTTTTGTTTTCAAGTCACGTGACTTTACATGCGCTTCTCAGGACGTGTAGGCGGTGACACTATGTAGTTACGAACGTGATTACATACTTAGGAACTAGCATTCAAAAAAACTATGAAATTCACTGAAAAAACCATAGGTTTTACACACGTTATAGTTAGGAAGTAGCATTTGAAAAACCTATGAAATTCACTGAAAAAACCATAGGTTTGACACCAGTTATAGTTAGCTGGAAATTTTACTGACATAAAACCAATGAAATTCCACGTTATAGTTAGTTGGACTCACTATAACTTGCGCGTGTAATGCACTGCTGATGACATTACATATTACATCACTCATGGCATGGTCAGTGACATCACTTATGACACCATCCAGTGAATGTGTGTCTTTCTAAAAAATAAATATGTTTTATATATGTATATGTAAAGGTCGAGGAAAGAATAAATGTTTAAATTATTGTCTTAATGAATGTTTTTTTCAAAAAGAAATGATTGGATAACTGGCTTATTAAGTGTACCTTAGTGAATACATATATTAGCGAGTAATGTTTAAATATTTAAATATATGTATCAGTGTTTCACTTTGTGAATAACTGGCTGCATGGGTCGATGAGTACCTACATGTGTAGGTATTTGGGTTCTTAGTTGTTTTTTTAGTATCAGTATGAGTGTTTCTATGGTTTCATGGGGGTATTACTAATCACATAGATGCATGAATGACTAACTCTCTCTTTGTATGTGTTTAGAAGACACCATATGTGCAGGACTGTATGGGTGGTTGAGTGTGTATAGTTTTATATGCAAATAAATGGATGTTCAATAGTTTATTTGCATGTGTGAGTATGTGTGTGAGTAACTTTTGGATGATTGTCAGTGTGTAACAGGATGTATAGGTGTATCACTACATATGATGAGTGAGTATATGTATGAGTAACTATATAGAACTGTTGGTGAATGAGAGAATGTGTATATAGATGGTGGAATTACTGAATTGGTTGTTGTAACTGGTATGGGTATGTCCATTTTTTTGAAAATGTTAATTTCTATTTTTCAATATGTGTTTTAAGGGTTACATTACACTTAAAGGAGGTCTGTCATCAGTGATGTCATAAGTGATGTCACTGACCATGTCATGAGTGATGTAATATGTAATGTCATCAGCAGTGCATTACACGCGCAAGTTATAGTGAGTCCAACTAACTATAACGTGGAATTTCATTGGTTTTATGTCAGTAAAATTTCCAGCTAACTATAACTGGTGTCAAACCTATGGTTTTTTCAGTGAATTTCATAGGTTTTTCAAATGCTACTTCCTAACTATAACGTGTGTAAAACCTATGGTTTTTTCAGTGAATATATATATATATATATATATTGCAGCTCCGTTGCACCAGATATCCGGGTCACTCGCAGACGGGTGCCACTCGTGGTGGCGCTCCACGTAACAAATTGCAGCTCCGAGTTTCTCTCGTTTTGGCAGAAAGAAAATCCGGCACTCGCGGGGGAAAGTTCAATTTGATTTTAATCAAAACCACTCAGCAGTCTGCTGAGTGGTTTTGATTAAAATCAAATTGAACTTTCCCCCGCGAGTGCCGGATTTTCTTTCTGCCAAAACGAGAGAAACTCGGAGCTGCAATATATATATATATATATATATATATATATATATATATATATATATATATATATATGAACAGAAGTCCCTCTTCAAAGCACTAAATCTCGAGGCAAAGACGAACATGGACCCAGTAAGTTAAGTGCATGAAGTTATTTATTTCCATTGACACCATGCACCACCATGACGCGTTTCGGCCTCCAAACAGGCCTTGATCACATGTATATATATATATATATATATATACAAGCAGTATTCCCAATATCATCTCTCGCACTCCTAGCAGGCAAATGCTTCAAAGGAAGGCATACGGACACCAATTTGCGTGGTTTGGCAGGTCTTGGTTTATTGAATCCTTTGCAGACGAGTTTCGGATAACAAAGTATCCTTGATCACTGCGGGAAACACAGTCCGCTTACTGTTTTTATGCCAATTTTTTAGAGATGCTTTCAACCGTGTCACGTGATACAATATACATGAAAGATATATTAGCAGCACTTTCTTCATTTTACACTTTACACATGGTGGATGCAAAATAAATCACCCCAAATTGAATCAAATTGCAGACGGAAACTTGATAACATCGTTCGACTGCGTAAATGCGGGGATCAATACTATACGGTAACAGAGCAAATTTAAAATAGGCATTTAAATAAATAACGATAAAAACGGGGTATCACATTTCGTCATTAAAATTATTGATTGTTCATATGTACCATATGTCAATAAATACATAAATACCATGCTTATAAAAAAAATAGTTTCTACAAATATTAAAAATGTGCTACAGTAATGGAAATGATGACTGATAATTGAATACATTCATACAATATATAAGTCACACTAATGGTATGTTCATGTTTTTCAATAAATACATGCACAGTTTTGCCTTGTGTAAACAATATGATGATCAGTATGCATCAAGTAATGCATAGCCAGAAAGTGCCTGAGTAGTGCAAAAATGTGATTGTGCAAATGTGCAAATATTATACAAAAGGGGTTTGTTTCAATTAAAAGATACATATATATATATATATATATTATATATATATATATATATACTTATATATATATATATATATATATATATATATATCCACACATCCCAATCCCGAAAGAACAGGCGGAGGCCACTTTAGGGGAAACGTTGGGATTTCTTTAATTCTTGTGATTTATTCAGCTTTGCATAATGCATTTCGGCCTGCTTCAGATGCTGCTGGGTTACAGGAAGTACTTTATCACCCCACCTTAAATTGAGCCAGTGTCTCTCCCATAGGCGGAAGTCTGCCGACCGTAGTCACATGATGACAACTCCACTGCAGTCTGCGCCCAAACTACAGCTCCCAGAGTGCTGTATTTCCGGGTAAGTGTTGATGGAGAGGACTGTTGGAAAGACACAGTAGGTGTCGGAATCCTGCTGACAAAGGCACGGGGTGTGAAATGAAAAGTCCTTGTTAAGAACAGAAGATTTCCCTCGGGTCCCCTTTTTAACGTTCGAACCCAGAAGTGCGAGTGCCTGCCGAGCTGTGAGACAGAGGAGGTTGCCTCTGCCTCCTCGTTCAATAACGAGCTGAATCAACAGCAGTCCGTGGCATGGCATGCAATCCCAGGTGGACCGGAGCCAAATCGATTCCTCGAAACAAACAAACTGCAGAAAGCAGCAGATGCCAGTGATGCTTCAGTCTCTTGGCAGAACGGGACCTCCCACGCGCCTCTGGCCAGCGCGAAAATATCCACACATCCCAATCCCGAAAGAACAGGCGGAGGCCACTTCAGGGGAAACGTTGGGATTTCTTTAATTCTTGTGATTTATTCAGCTTTGCATAATGCATTTCGGCCTGCCGGCCTTCTTCAGATGCTGCTGGGTTACAGGAAGTACTTTATCACCCCACCTTAAATTGAGCCAGTGTCTCTCCCATAGGCGGAAGTCCGCCGACCGTAGTCACATGATGACAACTCCACTGCAGTCTGCGCCCAAACTACAGCTCCCAGAGTGCTGTATTTCCGGGTAAGTGTTGATGGAGAGGACTGTTGGAAAGACACAGTAGGTGTCGGAATCCTGCTGACAAAGGCACGGGGTGTGAAATGAAAAGTCCTTGTTAAGAACAGAAGATTTCCCTCGGGTCCCCTTTTCAACGTTCGAACCCAGAAGTGCGAGTGCCTGCCGAGCTGTGAGACAGAGGAGGTTGCCTCTGCCTCCTCGTTCAATAACGAGCTGAATCAACAGCAGTCCGTGGCATGGCATGCAATCCCAGGTGGACCGGAGCCAAATCGATTCCTCGAAACAAACAAACTGCAGAAAGCAGCAGATGCCAGTGATGCTTCAGTCTCTTGGCAGAACGGGACCTCCCACGCGCCTCTGGCCAGCGCGAAAATATCCACACATCCCAATCCCGAAAGAACAGGCGGAGGCCACTTCAGGGGAAACGTTGGGATTTCTTTAATTCTTGTGATTTATTCAGCTTTGCATAATGCATTTCGGCCTGCCGGCCTTCTTCAGATGCTGCTGGGTTACAGGAAGTACTTTATCACCCCACCTTAAATTGAGCCAGTGTCTCTCCCATAGGCGGAAGTCCGCCGACCGTAGTCACATGATGACAACTCCACTGCAGTCTGCGCCCAAACTACAGCTCCCAGAGTGCTGTATTTCTGGGTAAGTGTTGATGGAGAGGACTGTTGGAAAGACACAGTAGGTGTCGGAATCCTGCTGACAAAGGCACGGGGTGTGAAATGAAAAGTCCTTGTTAAGAACAGAAGATTTCTCTCGGGTCCCCTTTTCAACGTTCAAACCCAGAAGTGCGAGTGCCTGCCGAGCTGTGAGACAGAGGAGGTTGCCTCTGCCTCCTCGTTCAATAACGAGCTGAATCAACAGCAGTCCGTGGCATGGCATGCAATCCCAGGTGGACCGGAGCCAAATCGATTCCTCGAAACAAACAAACTGCAGAAAGCAGCAGATGCCAGTGATGATTCAGTCTCTTGGCAGAACTGGACCTCCCACGCGCCTCTGGCCAGCGCGAAAATATCCACACATCCCAATCCCGAAAGAACAGGCGGAGGCCACTTCAGGGGAAACGTTTGGATTTTCTTAAATTCTTGTGATTTATTCAGCTTTGCATAATGCATTTCGGCCTGCCGGCCTTCTTCAGATGCTGCTGGGTTACAGGAAGTACTTTATCACCCCACCTTAAATTGAGCCAGTGTCTCTCCCATAGGCGGAAGTCCGCCGACTGTAGTCACATGATGACAACTCCACTGCAGTCTATATATATTCACTGAAAAAACCATAGGTTTCACACACGTTATAGTTAGGAATTAGCATTTTAACAACCTTAGAAATTCACTGAAAAAACCATAGGTTTCACCCATGTTATAGTTAGCTGGACATTTCTCTCATACAAAACCCTTGAAATTCCCCCATTATAGTTAGTTCAGCTAACTATAACTTGCGCCCCCGCAATGCACTGCTGATGACGTCACATATTACATCACTCATGGCATGGACAGTGACATCACTCATGACATCACTGATGACATCTCAAATGACATCCCTGATGACATCACTGATGACATCATCCAGTGAATGTGTGTCTTTCTGAAAAATAAATATGTTTTATATATGTATATCTAAAGGTCGATGGAAGAATAAATGGTTAAATAAGTGTCCAAATGGATGTTTTTTTTTGTAAAATTGATTGGTGAACTGACTAATTAAGTTTATCTTAGTGAATACATATATTAGCGAGTAATGTTTAAATATTTCAATATATGTATCAGTGTCTCACTTTGTGTATAAGTGGCTGCATGGGTTGGTGAGTAGCTACATGAGTGCCTATATGGGTTATTAGTTGTTTTTTGAGTATCAGTATGAGTGTCTGTATGGTTTGGTTGGGGGTATTACTTAGTGTATAGACGCATGCATGTCTGACTCACTGTTTGTATGTGTTTTGAAGACAGCATGTGTGCAGGACTGTGTGGGTGGATGAGTGTGTGTATGGGTGCGCTATTGAGTGAATGACTGTCTCAATAGTATCTTTATGAATAACTACATATGTTTTAATCTAGTATATGTGAGTATTGATGTATATAAGTGAGTATATGTGAGAGTGAGAGATTGGAAGAGTTTCTGTTTAAATAAGTATGTGTTTGCATAAGTGATTGTTTAAGAGAGTAAGTATGTGTACGTTTCCGTAGAAGTAAGTGTGGTAGTGTGTGTATAGCTGTATATGCAAATAAATGGATGTTTGATAGTTTTTTGCATGTGTGAGTATGTGTGTGAGTAACTCTATGAATGACATATGATGAATGAATACATGTATGAGTGACTATATAGGACTGTTAGTGAATTAGTGGATGTGTATATAGATGGTGAAATTACTGAATAGGTTGTTGTAACTGGTATTGGTATCTCCATTTTTTGGAAAATTTTAGTTTCGATTTTTGAATGTGTGTATCAAAGGTCATATTATGCTGACAGGATGATATCATCAGTGATGTCATCAGGGATGTTATTTGAGATGTCAACAGTGATATCATGAGTGATGTCACTGACCATGTCATGAGTGATGTAATATGTGACGTCATCAGCAGTGCATTGCGGGCGCGCGAGTTATAGTTAGCTGAACTAACTATAACGGGGTAATGTCAAAGGTTTTGTATGAGAGAAATGTCCAGCTAACTATAACATGGGTGAAACCTATTTTTAAGGTGCGTGCATGGTGTTCGCACGCATGCGCGCACGGTGTTCACACCTCGCAATTTTTTCCTTCAGGGACCCCATGAGAAGGCCTAGGGGGTCAGGGAGTCTCTACCCTGCCCCCTTTTCACGTTCTCCAATTTTGCCACGAGGGTGCGTCATTCATATGCAACGTGCGAAAACCGTGCGCACATGCACGTAAAGTCATGTGACTTAAAAACAACACTTTTGATTGGTTTATAGTAGTTTCTTTTCCAAATCTTCAAAAACCCCACCCAATTCCCTCACAATTTGTTTCACTTCTTTGAGAGATTTTTGAGAGATCTTCAGGATTTTTCTACAAGATTTGAAAATGACAGAACAGCAGCCACAGGAATCTTCAGACTCTGAAGTCGACTACTTACCAGAACAACCAAAGGTAAAGAAGACAAAAGAATCTTTCATTTGGAAAAAATGTTCATACCCTGAAGAGCAAAAAAAGGTGAATGCCCCAAAGGTGACTTGCAACATCTGTTGATCTGTTCTATCCAGAGGTGATCCAACCTAACACTATTCTTTTAGTATCCATACAATGATGCGGCATCTAAAGAATGTTCATCGCAACAATTATGCTCGGGCTTCAACTCAGTATTTGAGGGACAATCCTCCAGCTGCTGTCCCCAGTACATCTTCATCAGTAGCATCTCCATCCACAAGTACTCTTGACATCCGGACGGATTTTGCGGACGTCCACATACAGTGCAACTTCTGCAATGAGATCTTGTGCTATGGAGAGCAGAGCATAGACTTCATTGTGCTAAAGATTAGGCAGCACTCATGCCCCCGCAATTACGTTTTTTCTTTAATTATTTTTGTTCCTGTTGAACAGTTTTTGGTTACCTGTTTATTTTTTTGTTACCAAAAAATATATAAATAGTTAAAAAAAAAAACATTTAAAACAAAAAAACTGTTCTTATAAGAACTAACTTTACTTCTCAAAGAAGAGCAATATCTCTTATATACTGTGTCTTGCTTTTTTTTTTGAATGAATGTGTAGTGTATAAATGAATGACTGAAATGACTGTGAAGGGGAGGAAGGGACTGAGGAAATGAGTGAGGAAAAGGTAGTATGGTGAGTGAGGAAAGGGGAGTCAAAGAGTGACTGAAACAAGGGGACTAAGGGTGGGGGAGTGAGGTAAGGGGAGTGAAAGAGTAAGGGAAGGGCAGTAAGGAAAGGAAAGTGAGAGAGGGGGAGTGAGAAAAGGGAAGCAGGGGACAGAGACAGGGAAGGGAAGTAAGAGACGGAGCGGGAGAAGTAAAGCAGGGTAAAGGGAGTGAAGGTAAGAGAAGTGGAGTGACAGTGAGGGAACGGGTATGAGAAAAGGCGGGTAAGGGAAAGGGAGAGATGGGGAGTGAGGGAGAGAGAAGTGGAGTGAGGGGATGGAGGAAGTTAGGAAAGGGAAGTGAGAGAAGGGGAGTCAGGATTTAAATGAGGGAAGAAGAATGAGGAGGAGTGAGGACAAGAGAGCGGAAAAGTGAAGGGGTGTGAGATAGAGACAGGAGGACGTGTAGTGGGGGAAGGGGAGTGACGGTGAGTGAAGGGTAGTGACAGTTAGGGAAGGGGTATGAGGGAGAGGGAAGGGGACTGAGGGAGAAAAAATAAAATTAAGAGAGAAGAAAAGTGAGTGAGGGAGAGTGGAGGAGTGGTAGAAAGACAGAGGAAAGAAGATTAAGGGTAAGGGAGAGAGAAGCAAAGAGTGAGAGAGAGCAAGGGACTGAGAGGGAGTGAGGAAGTTAGAGTGAGTGAGACAGAGGGAGACAGGGAGAGAAACATGGAAGAAAAAAAGTGAGGGAGGGAGTGAATGAAGGGGAGTAAGTGAGATGGAGTGAGGGTGTGATGAAAGAGAAGTGAAGGAAAGGGAGTGAGGGAAGGGGAGTGAGGGAAAAGTACTGAGGGTGAGTGAAAAGTAGTAACAGTGAGAGAAGGAGTATGAGGGTGACGAAAGGGGAATGAGAGAGAAGGAAGGAGATTAAGAGAGAGGAAAAGGGTCTGAGGGATAAAGTAGGAGTGAAGGAAACAAAGAGAAAGAGAGGAAGGGTGAGGGTGAGGGAGAGAGAGAGAGGGAGAGAGTGAGAGATAAAGAGAGGGAGAGCGAGTGACTGAGAGGGAGTGAGGCGGTTAGACTAAGTGAGACAGAGGGAGAGAGGGAGAGAGAAATGGAGTGAAGGGGAGTGAGGGACTAAAGGAATGGGAGTTAGCAAAAGTGAATGAGGAAAAGGGAGTAAGGGAAGGGGACTGGCGGATGGAGTGAGGGAAAGAGAGTGAGAGTGAGTGAGGGAATGGGAGCAGGCGAAAGGGAATGGGAGTGATGCACAGAGAGGAGAATATGAAGTAGGAGAAGAGGAGTGAGATTGAGTGAAGGGCAGTGATAGTGAGGGAAAGGATATGAGGGTAAGGGAAAAGGAGTGAGGGGAAAAAGAAGCATATTAAGATAGAGGAATAAGTAGTGAGTGAGAGAGAAGGATTTATGGAAAGAGAGAGGAAAAAAAAGGAAGATTGGTGGAGAGAGAGGGAGACAGTGAGAGAGAGAAAGAGAGGGAGAGTGAGGGACTGTCAGGGAGTGAGGCAGTTATAGTGACTGAGACAGATGAAGAGACTTAGAGATGGATGGAGGAAAGGGGAGTGAGGGAGGGAATAAAGGAAGGGGAGTGAGCAAAAGGAAGTGAGGGAATAAGAGAAGGGGAGTGACTGAAAGTGAGTGAGGGATGGTGTGAAGGAAAGAGAGTGAGGGGAGAGAGAGAAAAGAGTGAGGGATAGAGCAAAAGAAGGGTAGTGATGGAGGAATAAAGAAAAGAGAAGTGAGGGACATAGAGAGGAAAGAGGGAGCAGGAGAAGGTAAGTAAGGGAAGGGTAGTGATGGTGAGAGAAGGAGTGTAAAGGTGAATTAAGGGGAGTAAAGAGAGTGAGGGAAGGCGGGTAAGATGAGCAAAGGAGGTAGAGTAAGAGACAGAGTGAAGAAAATGAAAAAGGGAAAGAGAAGTCAGAGAGTGATGACAAAGTATTTGTTGTTTGTCATACTTACCTTATAAGTAATGAAAAAGTTAATAATATATTTTGTATAAATATAATATCTGTGGAAGAGAAAAATTGAGTTATAATATATATTTCACAAGACAAAATAATTTGTACAATATGTTATGTATTTTATTTTGCTGTTCTCAGAATATATTGTATTTCACAGAAAACAGTGAGTTCAATAGTACTCATCATATAACAGCGGGCAAAAAAAAAGACAAACAATAAGATTGTCTTTAAAAAAAACATTGAAAATTTTCATTAAGAATGTAAAAATTAGAAAAAAACATATCTTAAATGTTTTTTTTGAACAGCAATTTCTTACGTAAGTATGGGATATTTCCAACAATCACAAAGTAACAAAACATTATTACTTCTTTTTTATACACTCTAAATAAAGTTATGTACAAACATATGCTAACAACATTTACCCGAAATAATCATTTTTTGTTTCAAATACCATTCCTCATGGCTAAATAGTATGTGTGAAATCCTTAGTTTGGAATATACTTAATAGTACTCTTAAGCGTCCATTTCCCAACCTTCTGAATCAAAAGCAAAAACATCTTTTGTACAATCTAACAATGGTTATACCTCCACCCGATGCTATTTATCATGTACATAGAACCTTATACAATTAGCATGCTATCAGGATCTCAACATCATCTGGTATGCCGATGACACTCTGCTCATCCTTTATCTTAGCAAGAAGCTGTATACCATTAAAAGAAACCTCTACAAGGGAATACAAAAAGTCACCAACATCTCCAACAGCTACAACAAATCTAAAACACCTCTGCTTCACTGATGATCAACATCTCCTGTGATAGCCACATCACCCACTATCTGATACACTTACACTACCTCTACGTCAACTACAAGAATTTTTTTAACCTGATCACCCTCATTCACAAAGTACTTTTCAACACCAGACTACCCTCTCTTAACAGCAGGAATTTTCCCAGGCCAATTATTTTCCCTAAAATTTGGGTTGTAAAAACACTGGGTAAGAATTTGGTAAATCATAAGGCAAACATTGTTTAAAAATCAATTGAATATCATTACAATGAGTCCAGCCTTTTGAACATTTTAAATAAGCTGTGTAATGTCCTGATGTTGTAGAAGGACCATCATGGAAAATAATTGCTACAGTTACAAAAGTTCTTCCTGATATTGATAGTTAAGAAGCAACACATTTTTTAAATAAAGTTGTCAGTTTTCTTCCATCAGGTATGCATCGTTGCAGCATTAAAATTATATACTGTCCATATCTTTTTATAAATAATGTTAATAACATTTGGGAGTTATATTGGGTACAGACCATGTTTTGATTTGCTTCTCTAACTAGATTTTTAAAGACACTGATTTGCAGTATGGTAAAGTCAAATATATAAATCTTTCAGTGTCTATTTCAGTACTACTTGAAAACGAACAATTGTTACAGTCATGTTGCCATTTATAAGAAAGGTCAAAAACATGTTCAATATTCATACCTTCATCTTGCAATACAACAAGCATATACATTAGAAATTCCTGACAATCTTGCTGAATATTCTGAGAAAATTGATTTAAAACAGAACATATGTCTAAAACATTTCGAATATCAGAAACACTTTCTATTTTAGTTTTATCACTACTACATTTCTAAAACACAGAATTTAACAAACAACAAAAGCTTTTGTTCTGATTTTCAACAATTTGTTGTAGTAAAGTTTCAAGAAAAAAACAACATTAACCACTACATTAGCATAGCAGTTGACACCAGAACTGTTTTCAAACTGAAAACCAACAACCTCTTCAATAAAATCCTTTTTCTTTTTGGTTACTATCACTATATCAATTTTTCTCATATCTTCTTTTTCGACTTACCACACGCCTTTCAAATACTGGATATTGAGGTAAATTGGGAGCATATTCTCTTCTAAACCTATTATACTCTTTTACACAATTCGCATCTGCACTAATCTTTGTGTCATCAAAATCAATCAGGTATAATCCAGGTAAAGTTTTGACTCAACATAAAGCAACATATGCCATACCCTCTTTAAACACAGTACTTCCAATATTCACCAAAGCACAATCTACACTTCAACCTTGAGATTTATGAATAGTCACCGCATATGCCAAACAAACAGGAAACTGTTTTTGGTGGACATATACATTTTTTACAAGCAAATATCGAGCTGAACAACGACTCAATTGGTGTACTTCAATTTCATCAAATTTGATTTTCAAAAATTCAATGTCATCTCTACTTGGGTAATTAACAAAATCAACAACATTACCCATTGCTCCATTTACTAAACCTCTTTCCACATGTAAATTACGTCGTAAAATTATCCGCCAATTTATACATGCATATAGATACTTTTCTAAACCAGCAGTTTTAGATATTGATTTCTCTAAAGAATACAAATTTGACTTCAACTTTTCTGACAAAATAATAGTAGCTCCTTCATGCTCAATTCTATCAATAGCTTCCAGTTTTATAATTTCTTGATTTTCTACTTTAACATTTTCTCACTGAATATTGAACATTCGTTACAGAGTTGGCATCAAGCATATCACTGATTTCTTTCTGCAATTTTTCTATATATATTCTCTGGAAGAATATTTTCGTTTGCAAACAAATTTGTAAGCAATCTTGCCTGTAAAGCTTCTTTGCCATGTTCACTTACTTTTCCAATTCTTATATCTTCAAGAATACTTTTATAATCAGCGTCCCTTGCCTGTCGCATATTTGTAATGAGTTCTGAATATTCGAAATATGACCAAATAATAACATTTCCACGGCTTCCCAGGCACTTTCTGGTGTCTTCATGTGTAACTGTTTCAAATACTGGCTGTCCTTTCACAGTAGTTAGTTGTAGTAGATCTCCAAAAACTAAGACGTGTTTGCCTCCAAATAACACATCATACTCTGTTTTAAGGATTTGTTGCATACTTAAATGCACAAAGGCAAGCATTAAATTTGACACCATGCTTACCTCATCAATAATGAGAAGTTTCATTGTTTTCAAGACTCTAGAAACTTCACAACAAGCATCTCCAGATAGCTTGTGGTATTCTAATTTATTTTCATGCTCTACTGGCAGCATCTGTAAACGATGTAAAGTAATCCCTTTAATGTTATGTGTTGCCAACCCAGTTGGAGCAGTAACAACACAAGAGAGTGATGACTCAGTTCTTTTCTGTAGATAAGTTGCAATTCCTTTAATTAGAAAACTTTTTCCAGTTCCTGCTTCTCCACTCACGTACAGTCGGACAGGTTTAAATGACGTACATGAGCACTCTTTTTTCTCATGATATAAACCATGTTCAATCTGTTCTGTCACATGATCATATATTTGTTTTTGCTCAACATTTAGTGGTTTTTCCCATTCTTCTAAGTTTATTACATCCTCTTGAGCTTGTTGCATTGCTCTTTCCACCTCATCCATGGCAGTTGCTGCTTCATTTTGGATAATTGGTTCTCCTAGTGGATTCTGACTCAACGAAGCAGAACTTTGACTGTCATGAAAACTGTCTCTAGCAATCTCTGCTGCAATTGTAGCTTCTTGCTGTATTTTGTTGTTCAACATTTTCAGATAATTAATACAAACAGGACATTCTATAGTATTTTTAGTTGCGTTGAATGAATCTTCATAACTATCAAAATCTCCAAGTAGTTCCAGTTCTGTACGCAATGGCTCAAAGAGTTGCAAAAGAGCTAAATAGTAAAATTCCCTTTTGTCAGGAGTTTCGCAACTCAGTTTTCGGTGATTAATCAAATGTCCTTTTTTTTGTTTCACTAAACATCCTTCAGATCCAATCACAGCATATACTCCTTTATTGATATCTTCTATAATATTCCTCTTAAAAGTATAGCTTTGCAGCACTTCATAGAGACAAACGTTCTCACGATGATTACTTCTATTTGGATAGTATGTATCCAACATATTTGTCTTCAAAATATCTGTACTGTCTGGTTCTCTCTCTGCTAAATACTCAATTTCTTCTACAGATTTCAAAACTCGGTTTCATGTTCTTGCAAGACCTAAACTCACCCAAATGATTGTTCTAGATTTGGAGTATAGACTTGCATATGATAAGCGATCTGAACATTCATTTGCTCCAATTTCGCGATGAGACAACATCTTCAAACTGTAGCTGTACAATTTCTTACTTAGGTTCTTTTCATGAGAAATTTCTTCCCATATTTCCTTTAGTTCCCTTTTTTCAGATTTAGTTATGTAATACGTTACATATCGAGCCACAGCAATGGAGTTGTCTGCAACATATTGAATATCAATGTTACCATTCCACATGGATAAAATTACTGGGTTATAGTCATTTATGTAGTTTGACTCTTCATTTCTTCTTAAGTTGTAGGTATTTTTCGGTGATTTTCTTGTGACAGTATGTCGCAAAGATGACATAAAATTGTTCACTCTTCCTTTTGATAATACTGGACGTGGAAATGCAAATCGACATTTTGTGTAGAACTTATCCTTAGATTTGTACTTTCGACGACAGTATTTTCCACAATGATGGGTTTGAAACCGTAAGACTTGATGTCTTAAATTCTTTTATTCTGTACTTTTTGGTACAGCACATGTAGAATATTGTTCAATAAAACTCATCACTGTGTCATCTGAATCTGTTCCAAATTTGGGGGCATCTTTGATCCATAGCAGCATATGTATGTGAGGAGACCCTCTTGCTTGATACTCCGTTCTACAAAAGAAATCCAGAACCTCTCCAAGAGGAGGATTTTTTTTGTTTGTGATAAAAGACATCATAGCTTCAAATCTATTATTGAAATACCTGCATACACACAGTTCTCCAGGTGTCTTGTATTCTATATTTTTTATGTTTGCATTTGCCTCTCGAAGAAATTGAAGTAAATCTTCCCAAGCATACTCTGCACAGCTTAGAGTAAAGAACCATGTAGGAGTTCCTAAGTTTCTTAGCATACATTTCAATTCCCCATGACGACGGTACCAATACTCATTAGTGCCACAGTGACATGCCATGAGATTAATTAGCTGAGATTCCAAAACAGTATCTGTCTGTTGGACTTTATCCATAAAGTCCTTTGCCGAAACATTTTGCAAATGTACTCCACTTTTTATTATATGGTTCACTGCATTAGAAAGTCCAGACAAGTCACTCTCAAATAGAAGATGAAACAAATATGGAATACATTGGCGAAACCTTGGATCTTCTGCATATAATCTTGATGTCCGGTATTCAGATGCAGGAATCTGCACAGGTCGCACAGGTCGTTCATCATATCGTCCACCTTTGCCTGTTGGAAATAACTGAGGGAAACAACCAGCTATCAAGCTTTCTTCCCATACACTAATGTGACTTCCTTTCGCTTCTTTCATTTGAAATAACTCAATAGTATTCCCCATCACTTCTTTAGAGTGAAGTAGATGCACACTATAATGCTCATAAATTTCTTCAGTTCTGGACACATCCACTTTTTCAATTTGTCCAGTTGACAAATCACTGTCCTCTTCTATAGTTGTTTCCTCTTCAACTCTGTTATAAAACATTTGCTTGCGAATTTCAACAAACTGATTTTTTCGTCTATTACTATACACTATATCTTTACCACAAAGTTTTCCATCATTTTTCTTTTTTGTGTGGTTTTTCTTTGTAGTTACAGATTTTTTTTTCCTGATTCTCCACACTTTTTTTAGTTTATGTTATTTTCCTTATAAAATCCTTTGTTGTCTTACCAGGAGCGTTCTTTGTTTTTTCCCACACATTGTTGTTTAGCTAAATCTTGTTCTTCTTTTTTCTTGGAAAAGTAAGCCTGTTCATATCTTTTTTTTTCTCAGTCTTTGAAGGCATAATGGTTTTTCTTTCTGAAGATAATTAAAATCTGTTGTGAAGAAAAAAAAACCATGTTATTTTTTTGTACAATTATAGACCACTACTAGCATACTACATAGCAATTAGAAGCACCATATGTTGTAAAGTGTGGTTCACTCCATAAGTAAGTTTAAGGCACAGCAGCAGTGTACAGGCAGTGTAGGAGATCATGCAGAGAGTGTTGTTTCAGAGTTTAGGGCAGTGCAATGGGGTTTCAACATTATAGGGGCATTCGCTGAGGATGGTGTTTCTGGGTTTAGAGCAGTGCAATAGTGTTGAAAGAGGTTAGCAGGTTTTGCTGGGGATGGTGTTTCAGGGTTTAGGGCAGTGCAGTGGTTTTCAGGCAGTGTAGGGGGCCAAGGTGGGACTGAGAATGTAGAAATGAGAAATCACTGAAATGAATATTACATTACTACATGCTACAGAGAGAGTTGCTATGGCATTTTTACAGCACACCCAGGATCTTTATTAAACAGCGTGGAGACTATTTGGGCATTAAGAGGCCTGACACACATGCTGCATAGGACTTTCTAGAACTAAATGTCCTAAGGCCTGACTCACTCCATGAGTACATGTATACCTATATTTTTAAACACATCAACTAAGCAAATTATTCTGCCACAATTTTGTGAAATGAAGACTGACTCACACTGTGATCTTAGATATATGACAGTATGCCTTGCAATTCAGTAAAATGATTACTACAGTGAAAGAGAGTCTTGCTGAGAGTGTTATTTCAGGGTTCAGGACAGTGCAGTGCAGTTTAGGCAGTGTAGGGGGTCAAGGTAGCACTGAGAATGTAGACACATGACAGTATGCCTTGCAGTTCAGCAAAATGATTACTACAGTGAAAGAGAGTCTTGCTGGGAGTGCTGTTTCAGGGTTTAGGACAGTGCATCGAGACTATTTGGGCATTAAGATGCCTGACACACATCCTACATAGGGCTTTATAGCACTAAATGTCCTAATGCCTGACTCACTCCATGAGTACATGTATACCCATATTTTTAAACACATCAACTAAGCAAATTATTCTGTCATCGGCTACTGAAAGATTTTCTATGGCATTTGTGCAGCACAATCAGAATGTTTACTAGACTACAAGGAGACTATCTGACAATTCTAAACCTGATATACAAGTATGTAAGTGGTTAGACCACTTCATGTACACACTCTATATTTTTAACAACAGCAGTGTACTGCAAACAAATATCTCCTCAAACACATTAACATACCAAATGCTCCTATCACAATGTTTTTCCCAAAGCAGACAATTTCAGAATCAGACTCTATAGAAATAAACTCCTGCTTCTACAATACAACACATTTTTCTTATTAACTTAAAATACACAACATAGATCCCTTTACAAATTTACAACTCACCTTTAATAATTATTTCGTAGATTTAGAACAGTGCCAATCACACACCAGATTTTCTTAAGCTGAATCTCTGAATTGTGCAGCAGTCAATTGAACCATAGAATGGTATTGCTTCCCTCTCATTTTCCACACATATTCATGTAGATTAAATCCGTTTCGCTCGCGGATTTTGCGGATTTTCGGGAAATTCGCAATGCGCGAGATTCGCGAATCTCCCGCAAAATCCGCAAATCCGCGAGCAGCGGATTTTGCTCGCACTGCTCGCACTGTTCGCGGCTTCCCAGTACAACTTCGCGCCCCGCGAATAAGTGCTAAATTGCAGAAATATACGATCTTAGCAAAACTGAAACTACTCACCAGGTTCAAAAGTTCAGGCTCATCATTAGTAGCCATTTCCTGTAGTGCTTCCTGAGGGGCCCCTCCAGAGTTCAGTTGCCAGTTGCAACTATTATGTGACCCTGCTCTGAACCTCAGAATAGTTACACATATGCCACAAAGGTCCTGAATTACAGCTAAGGGAGACAAGCAGGAGCCAGGCTGGAAGGTAAAATCCATTAATCAGCCCCTAATTCATTATTGTCAGTTGGGGCAGGGCAGGTGGTGTAACTAATTTTGCAACAATGAAAGCACTTAGCAAGTGCAAAAGATCACTAATCAGGGTGCACTAAGGAAGCAGGTGCCAGCTAAAAAAATATTCTGTGACACATTAATCAGCCCCAAATTAATTCAGGTCACTTGAGGCAGGGAAGGTGTGCTTTGCTTTGCCGAAAATAATGTACACTGGACAACCAGAGGGTGTGGTGATGAAACAGAGGGTGGCATGGGTGGGCCAGAGGGTGGCATGAGTAGTCAGAGAGTGGCAGTGGTGACAGAGAGTGGCAGTGATGAAGAAGAGTGTCCCAAACAGGCTGGACACGTAGAAACAACAAGTTCGCAAAACTTGCGACCCGACAGGTAAGTTCGCAAATTGCGAAATTGTAAAAACCCTCGCGAACTGGCAGAAACACGGGCGAACACAAAAAAAAAAAAATCCGCAAATTCGCGGGAATTCGCGGATTTTGCGGATTGCGAGTTTGCAAATCCGCAAAATTCGCGAACGCGAGATTCGCAAAATTCGCCCATGCTTAATGTAGATAACCAATCAAATTTCATCCCACACGAATTCAAAACCAAACTAACATTTTAATTGGTTATACATTTCTGCACTTTCAAACTCACATAATGTTCAACCTTCCCCCACTGCTCTCTCTGCCTGTTACCATGGTAACACTCCATAGAACACCTAACTGAACACACAGGTGAAAAGTTCATCACCAAATGTTGCAAACCAAACTGGCAAGGGTGTTTGACTTCTCAATACACTAGCTTACCCTGTGCAATGTTCCTTTAAATGACGTTTTCTCAACCAATAGCATTTCTCCTTTTCAAAAACAGTACCGTGCACCCTAGTTTTAAATGTTGAATTTTCAGAAACCACCAATCATTTTTTTTTCATGTGCACTGAATCTCATCTACATTTGTTACTAAAATCCTACTTTTCAAACTGCCATTTCATTTCCAGAGCCCATCTGAGTACAACCAGATCTCCCTTCAAAATGCTTAGAGTGTGGATGGTAGGACACAGCTATATTTTCTGGACTGAAAGGTATGCAGCAAATAGATGCTTTCTCAACCTTGATTTACCAGATGTGGATATTATGTGGATTGGCCAGAAAGGATTGAGATGTCACCAATTGATGCCATTGGTAAAATCCTTTTTGCATCTCCCACACCCTGACCTCATAATTGTGCACTGTGGTGGCAATGACCTAGGCACTTTGACTGGGGTAGGTCTGGAAATGCTTTTAAAGGACACCTTTTGGCAATTGATTTCACTTTTTCCACAAACTGCCTTTGTATATTCTAATATATCCCAAAGGCAAAAATGGAACTGATCCAACCAATATTGTCCGCAGATTGAGAAAGCAAGGAAACATGTGAATAAGTCTGTTTCTGCTTTCCTCAGAGACTATGGTATGGGTTCTATATACCACAACAACTTGTGTTACAACATGCAAGGCATTTATAGGAGAGACAGTGTACATTTCACAGATGAGGGGAACAGAGTCTTCCTCTTGAACTTTAGACTCTGCATCGGTACTTACTTGTAGGTACAAAAAACACTCAATGAACACAACGGCTCTTTTTGGAGCCAACCAACATCTAAACACTCAAACTTGTTATTTAGCTGTATTTTTTTTCTTTTTTTTCCCGACGTACGCGCAACGTGCACGCACTTCACAATTTAGTTTTTTTTTTTAAATGTTTATTTTTACCTTCGGGGTCCCTCAGGGATCCCCTGAGAAGGCCTAGGGGTTCAAGGATTCTCTACCCTGCCCCCTTTTCACGTTCTCCACTTTTGTTTTTGACTCTCTTCTGCCTCGGGGGTGCGTGCAAATTTGTAACAAAATTAAAAAAGTAACAGTCTTTCAATAAAAATTTTAATTGGTTAAGTGAGAAACTGTACAATATTAATTGCCAAATATGTTTCCATGACTTAACCTTTTTTAATCACACTTAAGGACGCTTGCATTGTTGCAACCCCTGCTGTATCTGTTTATGGTCAGTTAATGATAAAACTTTTAGTTATGAAAAAGCTAAAGTGTCTTCTATTCTCTAATCCTTTTTGTTTCTCCACCTCTTGTCGAAGCCTTTTCTCTTCAGACATTCTTTTTCTCCCCTCTCTCTGCCTATATGTCCTGCTTTCTTTCTCTTCCTCTTTGAATCTTTCTTACTTTGTTTTACCCCTGTGTATTCCATCTTCCACCTGGTGGGCTTGCCCTTTTTTTCTCAGACTGAAAGTCTTGGTGTCACTTTTAGTTTCCTGTATTTCTCTCATTCCACTGACGCACTCCTCTTCCCATAAAAAAACATAGGTGGCCCGGTCTAGGGTGAATTAACAGCCTCTCTGACGATGAGGTTGCTGCAGTATGAGTTAAACTTGCATATCAGCGCCATGATGTCTTGTCCCAGGTAGTAAGAGCTATATCTATGCAATTACAATACAATTAGAGAGGCCTTATTTGGCTCAAGAAGAAAGTAACAAGTGTGTTTGAGGCTTTTCACCTTTTCAGCAGCGACAATAACTGAACATAATTATTGGAACAGTAACTTGCTGTACCATTTTATCATGCTACTTTCGTAAAGCGCTCCGATACCTATGGGCCATGTCCGTGCTATATAAAATAGCAAATAATAATGCAGAGCAACAGATTCAACTCAAAACAGCTTGGGCGATCTGAGAGCACAATCATAGTTAATAGATTTTTAACAGCTGTGCCCTCGAATTTTTTTTACGTAAAATTTTCCTAGAAATCAAAAATTTTTACCTATTAACAATGCAAGCTGGTCTTTTAGTCGGCTGTGTATCTTCAGATATTAGAATTGTTAATCTGAAATATTTGGTATCATTAATTAAAATGTAAACATATGAATTTCAAAAGCAGTTGACATTTTTATATCCCATACACATTTTTTTGTGTGTGTATGAAGCGGAAAATGGAATGATTGAATAATTAATAGGTGAATATACATGGAGAAATAAACTGCTTGATGAAAAGCCTGTTTTTCTCTACAGAGGTGACCTGCCATTTTTTATATATCTGACTAAAAGCTGCAGGCCCAGGGTTACCAACTCTGGCCATTAGCACCAGCTCAATTACCGAGCATTATGAAGATTTGGGCCACAATGGGGAATACAGTCAGTTTCAGAATCAACAGGATATTTAACTCATGCAATCCTTGAAGTTCAGGTACTTCTCTGATTATATTTCCCACTTGCTTTCAGCAAGTGAAAAATGTGAGCAGAAATACACTTTGTTTTTAAACTCGACAATCGTGTAAAGATGGTAATTGCGCAGCAGTAATTAACCTGAAAATAAAGCAGAAATAACCACGCCAGACCACACAGAATGAGCTCCAAAATCATTATCCCGAGTTTAAGGGAAGATTTCCGAAATCGGACAAAAGTGGAGAAAAATTAAGTCCTTCCAGTGGTTTCATAACACTAAATTTTTACGGCTCTAGGTGAAATAATCTTGGCTGTAAGAAATAGCTTTAGGCTTTCAAAGGATAGTACCAGTAGATAAGGTTTTATAATACTCATTTAATTTGGGAGGCCATACTCTTGTCACTAACATGCAGAAATATAGGGAAGGAAGAACGAGGGTACTGCTTTCATTGTTTATTATGTGCTTCCTTCCTGGCCTTGGATAAGGGTCAGACTGGGTCCGGGAAAAGAATACTGGCTGCATGCGTCCTATTTCCACAGCGAGTTTGCATACTGGACTTTCAGGCGCGGGGTTTTGTCACACGAAAGACATGTCACATGCAGTAACAGCAAGTAATACACAGGATTGGGGGTCACAAGTTTGTCCTTTTCCCCTCCTTTACAGATAAATTTAAAGCAATGATTATTATAGTGTACAACCAACCTGTTACTTACTGTTATCTTGTGAAGAGGGTCCACAGAGGCGCGGCAGAACACCAGCAGCAGTAACGCTCATCAGACATTGCTGCGAATGGCGGCCATATGCGGAGGCAGCGTGAAAGCGGCCGTGCTCTCTTGGGCCAAACGATGATTCTGGATTAAATAGGTGGCATTTGCAACCTCCCTATGTTGCACTGCTGCTGGGTGTTATTTAATTAAGCTTCACTTGCATCCTTCTGGACGACAGGTAGGGTCGAATTTTGCGAATCTGGCGTTCGCGAATTTTGCGAATTTGCGAACTCTCAATCCGCAAAATCCACAAATTCTCGCGAATTTGCTGATTTTTTTTTGTGTTCGCAAGGATTTCTGCCAGTTCGCAAGGATTTCTGACAGTTCGCGAGGGTTTTGTAACAGTTCGCAATTGCGAACTTACCTGTCGGCTCGCAACGGTCACGATTATGTTGTTTCTACGTCTGGTTCATCATCACAGGTTCCCAGCACCCTCTGTTTCACCCCTGCCACCCTCTGTTTCACCCATGCCACCCTCTGGTACATCAGTGCCACCCTCTGGTTCATCATCACTGTAGATTATGGGGGGAAAAAGCAAGCACACCTGCCTGCTTCAACTGACATGAATTAATTTGGGGTTGATTTATTAATGTGTTACTGTTTTAAAATTCCAGTCTGGCACCTGCTTCCTTATCTGTAATTTGCTTTCTGTTGCAGTGCAATTTTTTTTCCCAGGACCTTTGTGGCCTACTTGTAGCTATTCTATGAGCCTGCTGTGAGGGTCAGAGCAGGGTCAATCAATTGTTGCAACTAGCACCTGAACTCTGGAGGGGCCCTTGTCAGGAAGCACTACAGGAAACGGTTACTAATGATGAGTTTGAACTTTTGAACCTGCTTTCACTTTTGCAAAACTCGTTTTTCTGCAGAACAGCATTACAGCAACTGTAATGCCCCACCAAGCTTATATGAGAAAGTGGATTTCTTATCCAAAAGTTATCCAAAGAAAATCAAAAGGCCTCAAATCCAAAAAAGTGCAGGCAAATGTCAACCTGAGGAGTTATTCTGATAAAAATCATCATTTTCAGAAGGTCTATGCTGCTTGCTAGTAGATTTCTTGTGCAGAATTGCAATTTTTGTAATTTCGCAAGTGCGAGATTGTTGCTGCCCGCTGCACCTACATGTTCGCAATTGCGAACTTACACCCCAAAGAAAAAAAAATCCGCTGCGCGCGAATTTGCGGATTTTTGGTAAATTCGCGAGCGTTCGCGGATTGCGAATTTACCGAAAATCCGCAAAATCCACGAGCGTAACGGATTTTCCGCCCATGCTTAATCATTTCTTAATTGCTAAGATGCATTTTCTCAACATGATAACAAGCTTGTTCCTTCATCGTGTGCGGCGCCCCTGGCTTCTCCTAATGGCGCACCGGGGTGCCGCGGCGCACAGTTTGGGAACCCCTGGCCTAGGGGGTCAGGAAATCTCTACCCTGCCCCCTTTTCATGTTTTCCACTTTTGTTTTTTGCTCTCTTCTGCCTCGGACACATAATGGCGGCCAACACTTCCTGATTTCGACCGATTGGAATGTTGACAGACATCAAACAGCAAATCAGAATTCCGCTCTCGCACAGCCGATGCCCGCATGGGTGCGCGCACGGTGCCCGCTTATAGATATATATATATTTTTTCTTAAAATTTTCTCATGAAATACTTGAGGGATTTACACCATTTAAGCAAAAGCGTGATCTGTGAATCAGACGCTACCATTTTGCCAAATTTCTAGTAATTCCGTTCAGCCGTTCGGGCTGTAGCTGTGTCTAATCGTCCTAGGGAAAATAACATGGGGAAAACACGTTTTGGGACCCCCTTTTTTTCTCAGCCCCCACTTGACGAATCTCCCCAAAATTTTCAGGGAAAGAGCGGAGCAGGCCGTCTTCTTTGAGAAATTCGCAAAGATTCATCAACCGGCGCCAAAGTTATTCCCAATAGAATGTTGCGGATTTCCTATGGAAACTAGGTCCTAACTATAACTACCTACTGGCGACCGCCAGTAGGTTATATTTATATATATATATATATATATATATATATATATATATATATATATATATATATATACATATATATATATATATATACATATATATATATATATATATATATATATATATATATATATATATATATATATATATATATATATATAAATATATATATTCCTCTTGAAACCACAAATATCGCACACTCTCAGGAATTCAAGACTCTGTATTTGGCGGTCGCCAGTAGGTAGAATCCACAACATTCTATTGCCAATAATGTTGGCGCTGATTGATGAATATTCTCGAAATTTTCCAAACTTTTGGCAAGCTCAGTCCTGCTCCTTCCTTAAAAGGTTGGGGGTGATTGTTAAAGCGGGGGCCGAGAAAAAATGGGGTCCCAAAATGTGTTTTTCCCATGCAATTTCCCATAGCACCTTTAGCCATGGCTACAGCCCGAACAGCTGAATGGAATTACACCAAATTTGTCAGAGAGGTAGAGCTCAGTTCTGACTTGTGCCTTTTGCTTATATGGTATCAATCTGTTCAGTAGCTCCTGAGAAAATTATGGTTAAAGTCATTTATATATCTATGGGGGTGGTGGATCCGCGGATTGTGAGAGGATTGGCATCACCCGACCAAAAGAAAAAAGAGGAGTGAAGATCAGGTCTCTTTGTGGAACCTCCCTCCAGTGAAGGGACATCTTCCCTGAGGCACTTGTGGTGTATGTCCACAAACAGAAAAGACAACGGAAATAGACATAGGTACCGGATGACCGTGGATACTGCAAAAACATACAAACAGTGAGTAACTTATCTATTTGATATGGTGCCCTTGCAAGCTCCGATACGTCAGTATGACTTCACGGAAAATCAAAACAAGCATATCAGAACATAAGAGCACCAGCAGATGCAAGAAGCGATCCACTAAATTGACGAATCTTGTCCTTGATCAAAACCACTCAGAGGCTTAGATGGGTGGTACTAGAACAACCCTGGGTACATCACATATTACAGATATCTCCAAATTTCTTTTTAATCATGAACAGCGCTGGGTGTATAAACTCAAAAGCTATATCAATGGGTTGAATGACGAGATACCCTGGTTATCTGTACACTAAATGATATCGACATCACTGTATGATATGTACAATCAACATCATATGGTCCTACCCTCATGCTACTAAACCTTAATCTAAGGTTGGGACAGGGACTTACTACTTTTTCTATACATATCACCGTTTGCCCAGGCATCTTTAGAGGTAAATGAGAGAAGATATAAGTGACAGGCATTCTGTGTAAGTTCAGTGTTCCGGGTCACTCCGGTTCCTCATAGATCTATATTCCGATAAATGAGACAGCTGGTATGAATATATTTTTTATACTCGAAAGGTTGTGTTGGAAGGTTTACTGTAAAGATAAATAACTTTAATAGATTTGTCTCCCCCCCCTTTTTTGTCAATGAACACTGCCAGGGCATAAACAGGAAGCACAAGTTGCTTGTCTTAGTATATGCCTAGCGCCAGATTTGTCAACGTATTAATATTTTTTCAGAGGAATAGTGGCCCTTGTATGTGCCTGCGCGCTTATCATAAGATATGATTTATAAGAGTGTTACCTCTTTAACACAAGCACGTGAGCCAGCACAATAAGAATTGCTTATGTCTGATACATATAGCCATTCTACATCAGTACGTAATTCACTATTTGGTGATGCGCGTAAACAGTTCAATCAGAGCTCTCAGTAAGGGGGCAGTGGCACATGTATGCGCATGCGCTTACTTCGCATAGATGATACGTGTCTCTCTTCTAGTATTCAAGCGCGAGCCCCCGTTTTTATTTGGCCGCGTAATAAAAATGTATTGCTTAGTGACATACAAACATTTCACTTTCCATCAGCATAAATTTCTTCATCTGGAAGAGGGACGTAAAATATGTAGTGTTCTGGGTAGATTTTGGTGGTAAATACTGGCACATGCATGCGCATGCGATTTAGCCTTTGCCAACACGATTAGGTGTGTCTCCATTCTGACACATGCGTGTGAGCTTCTCTTTTGCCGCGCTATATGAATGAACTCTCTGTGTTGTATTACTCGAATATATCAGAATAGTAAATTATTTCATCTTGGTCACTTCGAGAATTAAGCAATACTGTGTAGATTCTATATTTGGTATACAAGTACGGCGCATGTGTGAAAAGACTAGTATCTAGCCCAGAATACATGCGCATTACATTGGATGAAGGGGTCTTTCAGGCAGGCATATCAGACAACCAACGCCAGCACTTGAGACAATTTCCTTGAATTAACTAGCCTATTTAAGCAAGGCCCTCCCATCCGTTCGGTACCTCCAGGAGCAGCTCTGTTCAGCGCTGAGGTACCGACGGACAGGATAGGAGCCTTCTGAGAGCCTGGAGTAAATTTAGTTGATAGCAGTTCGTTGGGAGTTTGCTGTAAAACTACATGCTAGTCTCAGTGCAAAGAAGGATTTACCCCACCACTGCATTGTGTTCTAAGTCAGTTAAAGTTTTTCTTGTCATTTCAAAGTTTGTCTTTTAAAAACTTTATGAGTCATAGTCTCATATGCTTCATAATCTTCACAGTTAAAATGACTAGTGATAGCCATAATTGAGTACAATATAAGGAATATATAAAAAAAAATATGGGACCTAGAGACTAATATGACACCTACCTCTAGTTTTAACTCTACAAACTAGTTGAGCACTTGATGCTTTAATTAAGGGGGACAACTGTGGGGATGATGTTACGCCACCTCATGAAGTATTGAATACATCTAGAGTACTTTTGAACACAGCTGACTCACTTCCAATTTGTAATAGGAGTGATTAAGTTATCCTTATCTCCCCACAGAGCGGGGCCTCAGATAGATATATTATTTTTTAAATTACATTACATATTTTTAATATAAATTGATAAAAAAATGTGTACACAACGCAGCCCCCTGGCGTGTTTGAAGAGGGGGAAATAATTCCCCTTGCATACTGGGGGGCCCTGGGGGCCAACTAGCCCACCTGGAACCTCCAGTATGCACCAGTGGGCTGCATTGCAGAAAGGTGTAATGAGGCCACACCCTATTTTACACCTCTCTGTAACGCAGCCCCCGGGCGCTTTTGCAGAGGGGGAACTAATTCCCCTTGCATTGTGTTCCTTTTTAAATTAAATGTTTTAAGTGTTACCAGTTTATTCCAATCAAGATGGCTTCAGGCGTGCCATACTTTTGTCATTAGTAAGGCTGTTAGCGCTCTAGTTGTTCTTTAGAACACTCTGGGAAGCAGCAGTAGAACACAAAGCAAATCAACTGACAGGCTGCTCCTGTTGAAATATAACAGGAAGATATTTGAGATCTCACTTAAAACATGTCCTAATTTTTCTTTCTACAGCACTAACCATAATTTCTATGACAAAATAAACCTCCTTATTTTGTTCCTTTTTAAATGAAATGTTTTAAGTGTTATCAGTTTATTCCAATCACGATGGCTTCAGGTGTGCCATAAGTTTGTCAATAGTAAGGCTGTTAGCGCTCTAGTTGTTCTTTAGAACACTCTGGGAAGCTGCAGTAGAGCACAAAGGAATCAACTGACAGTCTCTTCCCTTGTTGGATGTACATGTTTTACTGAGAATGTCAGACTTTATTCTCACATGACTGAGAAAGATAATGAAACTTCACAGAAAATATGCTCTCATTTTAGCTTCTGGAGCACCTTCCAAACCTCTATGGGACAAGCACGAGAAAATATTTTTCTCTCAAACATGATTCAGGATATCCCAGCAGAAGGCTTTTTCACATAGTAAAATCACCTTAGAACACACCACAATTCCTAAAATGAGTATGGTACCATCAACAAATGATTTATAATGTAACTAAAGTCTTAAAACCTTTTAATAACTGCAATGCTTTTAATGAGGTGCTATCATGTATATTGGTCCCAAGATGGCTGCCAACACTTTTTGGATGAAGTGCTGACAGCCAATCAGATCCCACAATGAGATGAGTCGTTAGGCTCCGCCCAGATACATATGTACATTTTTCCTTCAATATCTAAAAAACTACTGAACAGATTGACAATCTTTAAGCAAAAGGCAAGAGTCTGAACTGAGGACTACCTCTATGCCAAGTTTGGTGTAATTCCGTTCAGCAGTTCAGGCTGTAGCTGCGGCTTAAGGTCCCTATGGAAAATGGCACGGGGAAAACACGTTTTGGGACCCCCCTTTTTTCTCGGCACCCGCTTCATGAATCACCCTGAGACTTTCAGGTCAGGAGCGGAGCGGACCTGGCCATTAGTTTTGAAAAGTTTGCGAAGATTCATCAACCGGCGCCAATGTTATTCCAATTAGAATGTTGCGGATTTCCTATGGAAAATCGGTCCTAACTATATCTACCTACTGGCGACTGCCAATATATTTATATTGTTTAATGTTAAAAAATGCATATATTGTTAAATCATTAGTTTATTATTTTAAAATGTAATATTAAACTTAATTTAAAGATAAAATTAAGTCAAACATTTAAATGTTTCTTAAAAATAATGTAAAATAAATATATGCATAGCTTTTAACAAAATTTAGTACAAATTGAATTAACAAACACATGCTAGGTTGGGTAGGATTTTTTTCAAATTATGCTTTAAGAAACCGTATTTGTATACTAAATTCATATATTTTAATTAAATCATTATATTTAATACACATTTAATTTAATGAACTGTAATATTATTTTACATTCATATAAATATTTGTTTTATTTATTTTTAAAGGTAATAAGTTGGATATCTTTCCCTATACTTTGCCATCCGGAGATTCCCACCACAGTGATGGAGATCTCCACAGTAGAGAGAATACTTACCAGAAAAAACTTTACAATCCTCTGGTGGGAAGCTCCCCCAGAGGGAAACGACATGTAAGTTGTCAATTATGTGTCGTTCTACGCCCGGGAGCGGTGAATAGTAAAATGGTATTTATTTACACATAGGTGCAATAATAGGTTTTTATGTGAGTAAATCTGCATATGTAATTTTACCTTAGTTAATCAAGCCGTTGGATTTTTTTCTGTCCCTCATGTCCTCCATCAAGCACT
>NW_028244088.1:0-15980 GCF_964263255.1 Lissotriton vulgaris
AACCCCCTGAGGCAGCTGATAGCGCAGGCAGAAGAGCAGCAGAGGTTGCTGGCGTGGACCCTGACTGGCGTTCCAGTCAGAAGCGTGAGCAGTGACCTCTCGCCTTCAGCGCCTGGTCAGCGAGTGCCCAATTGCCCCTCAGAGACTTTGGCCATAGTTAGAGCCTCCCCGCCCCCCAGTGGTGAGATCGCGACTGCAACTCTTAAAAGTGCCCCCTTCAACTTAAGTGCCTCCTGGCGGGCGTTCGGACGTCTCCGAACCCACCGCCATCGACGCTCTGTTTGTGGATAGAAGGTGAGGTGCTGCGCTGGGGCGGGGAAAGGCTGGCCTTCATTTGGGCGAGATTACTGTCTCTGCCCTGCCCGAGTGACTTGGGAGCTGGTGTGTGGGCGGCAGCCCCCCGTGAGTGAGCCCGGAGGGAGGATCGCGGAGCCCCTGGAACCCCCCTTCGCCCTTGGGAGAAGTGCCATACTGACTGGAGCGCTTACCGGCGCCGCCGAAGTGAGGTGGGCCGTCTCTTCCCCTGAAGTTGCCGCGTTGTTGTGGAACTGTGATGCGGCCTCATTTTGAACTGTGCGCGCAGGTGTTTTGGCCCCTCCGGCAGCCCGTTCGACGGTCCCAAGACTCGTGAACTGGAGCCGCCTTCGGAAACCCCGCCTGCGCTGACAGAAGCGCACAGACTCCTCCGGCAGCAGTAGTATTGAACCGGCTGGCCGCGGAGTGTAATTGCTGTAGTCATTTTATGCCTTTATCTTCAAGATATACGCGCAATGAGTTGTGAGTGCAACTAAGGGATTATCACGCGTATCTTGTGCCCAGAGAGCCCGAACCCGTGAACACTTCAAAAAAACTGTAAGAGCGCGCATTCCGCATTGAATGACAAACGTAATGTGTTTACCCTGAAAGTGATTAACTGGTGGCAGCGATACCAGAATGACCCTGTGATATTTATGTGAAACGATCAGTACCGGGTAAGTAGTGCGCTATATAAATGCCTATACATACATACATACATACATACCTAACCTGCTAGGAAACTGTTCTGCATCGCTGATATTTATTCCAGTCATTGTTGATATTTATTCCAGTCATTGCTGATATTTATTCCAGTCATTGCTGATATTTATTCTAATGTATTGAATCCTGATATTTATCCAGTATATTTATTTATTAGAGTCCAACTATTTATTCCTGAGAAACCAGTACACAGCTAATCAAACCCATGTAAGAAATGTGAATGTGATTACCTGAGTGAACTTCCTTCAAACCCAGAGAACTTTTACATAAACGAAACGTATTTTTCTATAACAGTGGTGTGGTGTGCAGGGAGTTATTATTTGGTCACACAACAGCCTTCTACAGCCTTGTCACTCAAGCCAAGCTCCCCCCTTTGTGCTGGGCTTGCCCATCGCAGGTCCAACATAAAATTGGTGCTCAGCGGGTGGGATCACGAGCCGTGCTGTTGTGAACCTCATAATAATTCAGTGTGCATCACGGGTACACACCCGGAGTATTCTCCCAGCGGCCTTCTAATTCTGCGATTTTGCTTTTTCTAAATTCTTTCCTGGAGGTGGGTGGAGGTGACCCTCAGAGAGTTCCTATCCTTAGAACCTACTTCGGGGTGGTTGTCCACACTTTCAACTGACAAAAATGGAATTCAAAATGTCAGAGCTGGAGACCTATACTGTGGCACAGCTCAAGGAGTTCTGTCAGGAAAGGGGAGTGTTCATTAGGCGAGGAGCCAAGAGAGAGGAGCTCCGTACTAGTCTGCGAGCCTGGGTGGAAGCGCGCACAGAGGGAACGGTGGAGGAGGAGGAATCAGACAGGGAAACTGTCATTGAGATGATTACAGAATGTCCCTCGGTGGGGGGTGAGATGTCAATCAGCCCCAAGGTAGGCTCACAGGAGGGCAGTAGTGTATCATCAAGAGGGTTATCAGAAACCGAGTTAGCTGACAGGAGGGAGGAAAGACAGTTAAGGTGGGAGTTGGCCAAGCTGGAGATGGAAGGGAGGAGAATGGAACATGAGATCAAGCTACGAGAACTCGACCTCAAGACCATTAATAATACTCCGGGGGGTGTCGAGTCCAAGGAAATTGCCAGGGAGCCCAGGCCCCATTTACCAAAGGACGTGGCCGCCAGTTATTCCGTTGGGGACGACATAGCCAAGTGGCTGGCAGCCTATGAGGTCTCCTTAAGAGCTCATGGGATCCATGAGAAGCACTGGGGTGGTGGATTGTACCGGTACATGCCTCCGACAGGAAGGGATGCCCTATTGGCCCTAGACCGGGAGGAACAGGTAGACTACCCCGCCATGAAGGTGGCGCTCATTAGAAAGTTTGGGTTGACCCCGGAGAAATACCGGCAAAGGTTTAGGGGCAGCCACAAGCTGAGCTCACAAAATTGGGTTGACTTCATGGATTTTGCCAAGAAAGCCCTGGAAGGGTGGGTCCAAGGTAGTGAGGTGGAGGACTATCAAGGGTTGTATGACTTAATCCTCAAGGAGCATCTACTCGAGAAATGTCTTCCCGAGCTGAGGCAACACCTGGTGACAGCAAACTTACTTGCCCCCGTAAGCTTGCTGAGGAGGCGGACATTTGGGCGAGTACCCGAGTGTCCACGAAGGGGACTGGAGGAGATTCTCAGAAGTCCGGACAGGGCGCTCCCCAGAGGAAAGAGGGGGGAGATAATAAGAAAGAGTTCTCCAAAGGCCCCCAAAATAACTTTAAGGGGAAAAAACACCTTTTCCAACTCTAAGGCTAACCCGCAGAAGAACCCTAACCCTGGCCAGAGTCAGCAGCCAAGGGTTGTCCATTGCTTTGAGTGCGGTGGTATTGGACATTACAAAGGAGACCCAAAATGCCCCCCCTCCCACTGGAGGAAAGGCCCCGGGAGTCGCTAGTGTAGCGCTCGGGAGGAGATGTCCTTAAGTAAGGGAAGGGAGTGGGCGGGAGTCACCTTACTGTCCCTGGGTGATCGGGAGATGGTTCCAAAGATCCAGGTGCCCGCGAATACTACCAAGTATGGGCAGTGGATCACCATCAATGGCCATAGAGGGGAAGCTCTGAGAGATACAGGAGCCAGTATGACTATGGTAAGGAGTCATCTGGTGTCCTCGGAGCAGGTGATGCCAGGCGTACTTCATCCAGCCGCAATGGCTGACGGCAGAATGGGTCACTATCCTGTGGCCGAGGTTCCCTTTGAGTGGGGAGGGGTTGCAGGTCCACTTTGAGTCGCCGTAAGCCCCGCCGTGCCAGTCAATTGTTTGCTGGGCAATGATATGGAGCACAATGCTTGGAAGGAGGTGGAATACCAGACTCATTCTGAGATGCTGGGTACACCTGATTGGGCCTGTGTGAGTACCAGGTCGGCGACTGCTCGAGAGGAGAAGTCGCAGGGGTCGGAGTCTGGAACAATGGCCCGCCCCGTAGCTGCTGATGAGGGAGCATGTCGAGGACAGGAGGAGCCTGCCTCGACGTTCGTGCCCCGTGAGGCGGATAGGCCACCTGCGGAGGTGGACCCGGAGTCCACGGAGGAGGACATGGTTCCGTTGGAGAACTTACCTATCCCCGCTGATTGGCGAGTGGAGGGAGGTCCGTCCAGGGAGGAACTGAGCAAGGGACAAAGGGAATGTCCCACCCTCAAGGGTCTGAGGCAACAGGCTGAAGCCCAAGCAGCCGGTAACGAGTCTGGGAACTATCATGTTTACTGGGAGGATGGCCTTCTCTACAGTGAACCCAGGGCGCCAGTGCACGGATTGTCACGGGCCCTGGTAGTCCCACAGTGTTACCGAGCCTTCCTGTTAGAGTTGGCTCATGAGATTCCCTTGGCAGGACACTTGGGTCAGGACAAGACCTTTGCCAGGCTTGTCCCCCACTTTTATTGGCCTCGAATGAGGGTGGCGTCCGACGCATACTGTCTGTCGTGTGTGTCATGCCAAGCCAGTGAGAAAACAGGGATGAAGCTGAAAGCTCCCCTGGAACCACTTCCCGTCGTTGGCACCCCCTTTGAAAGGGTGGGCATCGACATTGCTGGGCCCCTAGATCCACCGACAACCTCCGGTCACAGGTTTATCCTGGTACTGGTGGATCATGCCACAAGGTATCCAGAGGCAATTCCTCTGAGAACCATCACTGCACTGGTGGTGGCAAAGGCCCTAATGCGGATCTTTACCCGAGTGGGTTTCCCCAAGGAAGTTGTGTCTGATAGGGGGACCAACTTCATGTCAGCATACATGCGGGCAATGTGGAAGGAGTGTGGAGTGACCTACCGGTTCACCACTCCTTATCACCCACAGGCCAATGGCCTTGTGGAAAGATTCAACAAGACGTTGAAGGGTATGATCAGAAGTCTACCCGAAAGCCTGCGGAGGAAATGGGACGTCCTCCTACCCTGTTTACTTTTTTCTTACAGGGAAGTGCCGCAGAAGGGAGTGGGCTTCAGCCCCTTCGAGCTTTTGTACGGGTACCCTGTACGTGGACCTCTCAGCCTGGTGAAGGACTCCTGGGAAAAGTCTCCCCGGAAAGTTCCCCAGGATGTAGTGAGCTACATGCTGGCCTTCCGGAGCCAAATGGCTAAGTTGTGGAAGCAAGCTTCTGACAACTTGGAAGCCCGCCAGGCAGTGATGAAAGCGTGGTATGACCACAACGCTCACCCAGTGGAGCTGGAGCCTGGACAGAAGGTGTGGGTGATGGAGCCCGGAGAGCTGAGCGCTCTTCAGGACCGTTGGACAGGCCCCTATGAGGTATTGGAAAAGATGGGCAAGTCTACCTACCTGGTGGACGTCAAGACCCCACGGCATCCCCATTAGGTGCTGCATGCCAATCGCCTCAAGCCCCACTATGAGAGGCCCGAAGTCATGTTAATCATGGTGACTGATGGATCGGAGGAAGAGGACACTGAGCCTCTCCCCAACCTGTTTGCGTCTCAAGAGAAGGATGGGTCAGTGGAGGGAGTGAAACTCTCACCATCCCTAACTCTGAAGCAGCAGGAGGAATGTCGCCAGGTCTTGGGGTCATTCTCTCCTCTGTTCTCCCTTGTCCCGGGTCAGACCCATCTGTGTGTTCATGACGTGGACACCGGTGACAGCCCACCTGTGAAGTCTAAGTCTTACCGGCTGTCGGACAAGGTGAAGGCCAGCATCCGAAGTGAAGTAGCTAAAATGCTGGAGCTCGGAGTCATTGAACCCTCGAATAGCCCTTGGTCTAGCCCGGTGGTTTTAGTTCCCAAAGCTGCACCACCTGGCACCACGCCAGAATTGCGATTCTGCGTGGACTATCGAGGACTCAATTCAGTCACAAAGACCGATGCTCATCCGATCCCTCGGGCGGATGAACTAATTGACCGGTTGAGAGCTGCCCAATATCTGAGTACCATTGACCTCACAGCAGGGTACTGGCAGATTCCCATGACTGATGGAGCAAAGGAAAGGTCAGCCTTCTCCACACCTGATGGACACTACCAGTTCTGTGTGATGCCCTTTGGGCTCAAGAACGCTCCTGCAACATTCCAGCGACTGGTGAACACGATCCTCACTGGGAAGGAATCCTTCTCTGCTGCTTACCTGGACGACATTGCCGTCTTCAGTAGCAGTTGGGAGGATCACTTGCAGTACCTGCAAGACGTTCTCCAGGCCCTGGAACAAGCTGGTCTGACGATCAAGGCCAACAAGTGTCAGATTGGGCAGGGGTCGGTGGTGTACTTAGGCCACTTGGTGGGCCGGGGAATGGTGCAACCCCTTCAGGCAAAGATTGAGGCAATCGTGGCCTGGGAACCCCCCAAGACCCAGACTGAGGTCCGAGCCTTCCTGGGCCTCACAGGTTACTACAGACGGTTCGTGAAGGGGTATGGCACTATCGTGGCTCCCCTTACTGAACTCACGGCCAAGAAGCAACCCAGGAGAGTCATCTGGACCGAGGCTTGCCAATGAGCCTTCGACACTCTGAAACAAGCATTGTGCAACGCTCCAATTTTGAAGGCTCCAGATTTCTCAAAGGAATTCATTGTCCAGACAGACGCATTCGACATTGGCATTGGGGCGGTGCTATCGCAGCTCAATGAAGAGGGTCTGGATCAACCTGTGGTCTTCCTGTCACGGAGACTACTTCCCTGGGAACAGAGATGGAGTACCATTGAGCGGGAAGCCTTTGCGGTGGTCTGGGCACTGAAGAAGCTGCGACCATACCTGTTTGGTTCGCACTTCCTGGTTCAGACAGACCACCGACCCCTTCGTTGGCTCATGCAGATGAAGGGGGAAAACCCAAAACTGTTGAGGTGGTCTATCTCTCTACAGGGAATGGACTTTTGGGTGGAACATCGGCCCGGAGCTGACCACGCCAATGCAGACGGTCTCTCCAGGTATTTCCGCCTTAGTGTTGAGAACTCCCAAGGGGTTGGGTAGCTCTCCCCACTTTCAGCTGGGGGGGACGCGTGTTAGACCTGTCTGCTTCTGAGAGTCTCCTCACACTATGATTGATTTTGTTCCCCCGTGCCTCCTAAAATTTGTCGCTTTTTCTTTGTCTACCAGGACCTTTTTGTGTGTTGTCCCATGGGGCTAGATGCTCCTTGATGCCCAGTTGCTCACCAAGTTCCTGGCACCTATGTACAAGGCGCCTGACGGAACCGGTGGCATAACAAACTGGGGTTGTCAACCCTAAAATGGTGGACACCATTGTCCCCTATGAGAGTGACTCCCATTGGAGCCCCTCTGACCTCTGACCCTTTGAAGGTTTTGGCGCACTTTGTGTAACCTGCAAACCTGACAGGAATCCCCTCAGGAGTTACAAGTACACAAAATGGCTGCCTTAGGAAGCCCAGTACGGTGGCTCCTAATGACCAAAAAGATACCTTGAAAGGGCCATGTCATTGACATAGCCAGGGAAGGTTCTAGAACCTTCTGGCTCGTGCTGGCATCCTAGGGCACTGGCTATAAAAGGCCCAGTCCCTGGCGGCCATTTTATGAATGATCAAAGAACACCAGAAGAAGAGGACTTGACCCCAGATTGACACCTGCCCTGTTAACCCCCTGAGGCAGCTGATAGCGCAGGCAGAAGAGCAGCAGAGGTTGCTGGCGTGGACCCTGACTGGTGTTCCAGTCAGAAGCGTGAGCAGTGACCTCTCGCCTTCAGCGCCTGGTCAGCGAGTGCCCAATTGCCCCTCAGAGACTTTGGCCATAGTTAGAGCCTCCCCGCCCCCCAGTGGTGAGATCGCGACTGCAACTCTTAAAAGTGCCCCCTTCAACTTAAGTGCCTCCTGGCAGGCGTTCGGACGTCTCCGAACCCACCGCCGTCGACGCGCTGTTTGTGGATAGAAGGTGAGGTGCTGCGCTGGGGCGGGGAAAGGCTGGCCTTCATTTGGGCGAGATTACTGTCTCTGCCCTGCCCGAGTGACTTGGGAGCTGGTGTGTGGGCGGTAGCCCCCCCCCCCGTGAGTGAGCCCGGAGGGAGGATCGCAAAGCCCCTGGAACCCCCCTTCGCCCTTGGGAGAAGTGCCATACTGACTGGAGCGCTCACCGGCGCCGCCGAAGTGAGGTGGGCCATCTCTTCCCCTGAAGTTGCCGCGTTGTTGTGGAACTGTGATGCGGCCTCATTTTGAACTGTGCGCGCAGGTGTTTTGGCCCCTCCGGCAGCCCGTTCGACGGTCCCAAGACTCGTGAACTGGAGCTGCCTTCGGAAACCCCGCCTGCGCTGACAGAAGCGCACAGACTCCTCCGGCAGCAGTAGTATTGAACCGGCTGGCCGCGGAGTGTAATTGCCGTAGTCATTTTATGCCTTTATCTTCCAGATATACGCGCAATGAGTTGTGAGTGCAACTAAGGGATTATCACGCGTATCTTGTGCCCAGAGAGCCCGAACCCGTGAACACTTCAAAAAAACTGTAAGAGCGCGCATTCCGCATTGAATGACAAAGGTAATGTGTTTACCCTGAAAGTGATTAATTGGTGGCAGCGATACCAGAATGACCCTGTGATATTTATGTGAAACGATCAGTACCTAACCTGCTAGGAAACTGTACTGCATCGCTGATATTTATTCCAGGCATTGTTGATATTTATTCCAGTAATTGCTGATATTTATTCCAGTCATTGCTGATATTTATTCTAATGTATTGAATCCTGATATTTATCCAGTATATTTATTTATTAGAGTCCAACTATTTATTCCTGAGAAACCAGTACACAGCTAATCAAACCCATGTAAGAAATGTGAATGTGATTACCTAAGTGAACTTCCTTCAAACCCAGAGAACTTTTACATAAACGAAACATATTTTTCTATAACAGTGGTGTGGTGTCCTTCTTTTTGTGTGGTGTGCAGGGAGTTATTATTTGGTCATAGCCGGCTTAACACAACAGCCTTCTACCGCCTTGTCACTCAAGCCAAGCTACCCCCCTTTGTGCTGGGCTTGCCCATCGCAGGTCCAACACCATGACTGGCAGTATTATACATGTATGGGGCAGCTAATTCAGGTGCCTGAATTTGAGACCCTAGTCTGAATCTTCTGGGGTCTTGAGAGACTTTTAACACAGGTGCATTAATTTTTGTGTAATATAATTTTGTAGCGGGTTGTGGGTTTATGGGGGAATAGGGTGGGAAGTAATTTAATTATAATTAATTAAATATGTTATTTTATTTATTGGTATTTATTTAGAATGAATTGTTAATTAATTATTAATTGGTAATTAATTAAAATATAATTGGCAATTAATTTTAAATGATTAATTGATAAATATGTTAATTTTAGTATTTTATTTTCTGTAGCGGGTTGTGGGTTTATAGGGGAATAGGGTGGGAAGTAATTTAATTATAATTAATTAAATATGTTATTTTATTTATTGTTATTTATTTAAAATTAATTGTTAATTATTATTAATTGGTAATTAATTAAAATATAATTGGTAATTAATTTTAATTTATTAATTGATAAATATGTTAATTTTAGTAATTCTTTTTCTATCGCGGGTTGTGGGTTTATAGGGGAATAGGGTGGGAGGTAATTTAATTATAATTAATTAAATATGTTATTTTATTTATTGGTATTTATTTAAAAGTAATTGTTAATTAATTATTATTTGGTGATTAATTAAAATATAATTGGTTATTCATTTTAATTGATTAATTGATAAATATGATACATTTAGTAATTCATTTTCTGTAGCGGGTTGTGGGTTTATAGGTGAATAGGGTGGGAAATAATGTTATTATAATTAATTAAATATGTTATTTTATTTATTGGTATTTTTTGGGAAATATTTGTGAATGAATTATTACTTTGTAAATAATCCAAATATAATTGGTAATTAATTTTAATTGATTAATTGATAAATATGTTAATTTTAGTAATTTATTTTTTGTATCGGATTGTGGGTTTATAGGGGAATAGGGTGGGAAGTAATTTAATTATAATTAATTAAATATGTTATTTTATTTATTGTTCTTTATTTAGAATTAATTGTTAATTAATTTTTAATTGCTAATGAATTAAAATATAATTTGTAATTTATTGTAATTTATTAATTGATAAATTTGTTACTTTTATTACATTATTTTCTGTAGTGGGTTGTGTGTTTATAGGGGAATAGCTTGGGAAGTAATTTAATTGTAAGTAATTACATTTTTTTTTTAAATTGTGTCTAATTTGTATTTATTTTTATATTGTAAATACATTTATTGGTAATTAGTAAATAATTAGTATTAGTAGGTAATTTTTATTATTAGTTAATTTTTATTTGTAATTTTAATTGATTAATTAATATATTTTATAAAATTGTAAAATATTTTAATTATTTTGTAATTGGTATTAATATTTATGTTATTTATATTTATATATGAAGTATTTACTTTCCCTACTATTGCACTCACTGGAGTGGGAATAGTAATTTTTAACCCTACGCTATCCAACGCTTTCCCTACTTTTGCACTCTCTGGAGTTGGAATAGTAATTTTTACCCCTACGCTATCCAACGCTTTCCCTACTGTTGCACTAACTGGAGTGGGAATAATAATTTTTATCCCTACGCTATCCAACGCTTTCCCTACTGTTGCGTTCTCTGGAGTAGGAATGGTAATTTTATCCCTACGCTATCCAACGCTTTCCCTACTGTTGCACTCACTGGAGTGGGAATACTAATTTTGACCCCTACGCTATTCAATACTTTCCCTACTGTTGCACTCACTGGAGTGGGAATACTAATTTTTACCCCTACGCTATCCAATGCTTTTCCTACTGATGCACTCCCTGGAGTTGGAATAGTAATTTTTACCCCTACGCTATCCAATGCTTTCCCTACTGTTACACTCACTGGAGTGGGAATAGTAATTTTTCTCCCTACGCTATCCAACGCTTTCCCTACTGTTGCAATCTCTGGAGTAGGAATAGTAATTTTTATCCCTATGCTATCCAACGCTTTCCCTACTATTGCACTCACTGGAGTTGGAATAGTAATTTTTAACCCTACGCTATCCAACGCTTTCCCTACTTTTGCACTCTCTGGAGTTGGAATAGTAATTTTTACCCCTACGCTATCCAACGCTTTCCCTACTGTTGCACTCACTGGAGTGGGAATAATAATTTTTATCCCTACGCTATCCAACGCTTTCCCTACTGTTGCGTTCTCTGGAGTAGGAATGGTAATTTTATCCCTACGCTATCCAACGCTTTCCCTACTGTTGCACTCACTGGAGTGGGAATACTAATTTTGACCCCTACGCTATCCAATACTTTCCCTACTGTTGCACTCACTGGAGTGGGAATACTAATTTTTACCCCTACGCTATCCAATGCTTTTCCTACTGATGCACTCCCTGGAGTTGGAATAGTAATTTTTACCCCTACGCTATCCAATGCTTTCCCTACTATTGCACTCACTGGAGTTGGAATAGTAATTTTTAACCCTACGCTATCCAACGCTTTCCCTACTGTTGCAATCTCTGGAGTGGGAATTGTAACTTTTACCCCTACGCTATCCAACGCTTTCCCTACTGTTGCACTCTCTGGAGTTGGAATAGTAATTTTTACCCCTACGCTATCCAACGCTTTCCCTACTGTTGCACTCTCTGGAGTAGGAATAGTATTTTTTATCCCTACACTATCCAACGCTTTCCCTACTGTTGCACTCACTGGAGTGGGAATAGTAATTTTTACTCCTACGCTATCTAACACTTTCCCTACTGTTGCACTCTCTGGAGTGGGAATAGTTATTTTTACCCCTACGCTATCCAATGCTTTCCCTACTGTTGCGCTCTCTGGAGTTGGATTAGTAATTTTTACCCCTACGCTATCCAACGCTTTCCCTACTGTTGCTCTTTCTGGAGTGGTAATAGTAATTTTTACCCTCTCACTATCAAATGCTTGCCGTACTGTTGCACTCTCTGGAGTTGGAATAGTAATTTTTACCCCTACGCTATCCAACGCTTTCCCTACTGTTACACTCACTGGAGTGGGAATAGTCATTTTTACCCCTACGCTATCCAATGCTTTCCCTACTGTTGCGCTCAGTGGAGTGGGAATAGTAATCTTTACCCCTACGCTATCCAACGCTTTCCCTACTGTTGCGCTCTCTGGAGTGGGAATAGTAATTTATACCCCTACGCTATCCAACGCTTTCCCTACAGTTGCATTTTCTGGAGTGGGAATAGTAAATTTAAGCCTCTCGTTATCCTACGGAAAAAATATTGTATATGTTTTATTAATAATATGTATATATACATATATATATATGTGTTTTAAAATTAAAAACATTTTTTAAGTTACATTAATTATTTATTTATTTTAAGTTTATTTATGTATTTTAAGTATGTTTAAATTATTATATTTAATATTATATTAGTTTTAAATTACTTTTAAGATATTTAAAAAATTCGATATTTTGACTTTATATTTTTTCCTATCGATATTTTGGAGTCGATATTTTTGTACTTACCTGTTTGTAGATAGGAAGTCGATATTCTGGCATTCTATATTTTTACCTCGATATTTTGGCAAGCCGATATTTTGACTGTCGGTATTCTGTCAGTGATCCTGTTCTGCCACACTGATGGACCACTGCCCATCTGATTTAGAGATCACAGCTGGTTCAATTGTGATCTCTGTTTTTGGACATGATCCACCATCATGGCGGTTCCTGTGACGATACAAAATGTTTGGTGGATAGCCCTCATTGGTTTTGACAGCCATCCACCAAAGTTTGTGAAACCTTTTGTTTTTCAAAAACAATTTTCACTAAAAGTAATGGCACCCACATCCAGGGACTTTTTTGCTGGGATGTGGGAGTCATTATTTGTTTTATTTCTGATCTTCACTACCAGGTTCTACCTGGTACTGATAGACAGAATAAAAACAACGTCACTCTCCCACTTAGTTAGAGTGAGTGGTGTAATGCCCTTCCTCCTCCTATAGACTCTCCTTCATTGTGCTTTGGGAGGAAATGTTCAGTTGATGGATTCAATGGAGGCTCCGTCAATAGAAAGGTGATTGTCCTCCAGACTCTCAGTAAGGCGGGTGGACTGTTGTTTTGGCAGACAGGATACTCCATGGCGTTTGCAACCTGGTAGTTGAAAAAAAATAGACCAATCAGATCAAATCAGCTCAGAAGAGCGACCCTTGGTTCTGACTCTCGCATTCTCCTAGTCCCTCTGTGGGATATGACTCTGGTTACTCTTTATGGGGACAATTATGTAATCTTAGCGCCGGGACACCTCCGCCGGAGGTAGCTGTGCGCTCTACAAGCTTCATAAATAAATAAATAAATAAAAATTGTGGCACATACCACAATCAAATGATATTCAAACAGTTTGTAAGTTAATTGAATCTACTATTATTTTCTATGGATTAGACCTTGACTAATCTGTACTGCAGGATACATGGTACAGTTCGGTGCAGAACAACATAGTGAGCTTGTTAAATGAAAGATCTGGACTAACAAAGACATAGAAGACTTCTTCCAAATGAAGTAGAGGATTTAATTAAATGAATCTGCTTGTTGCATGCTTCTGACCCAATCAATCTACTGGCTGGTCCTGTGGGGTGGGTTCTCCAATTGATTATTCTTTTCACAGATGTTATGCGGGATGGATACATTCTTCCTTTATCCATACCAAAGTGCTACTCAAGTATTGCTTCAGAGGCTAATTAATTAGGCCACAGATAAAACAATTGCTGCTTTGTTCTACAAATGGGTGTTAGAAAATAACTGCATCAGAAAAGACAACTTGAGGGCCTTGACTATTTTAAAAGTTCATCCTCTTAGTGAAAGAATTGGGGCTTCCACATGTGCTATGTTGATCTCACATCTGCTTTTGGTAAAGTTGAGGGACCAAATTATGCAGCTGGGGCATCAACGCTACACAGTTACACCTTATTATCAATTGACAGTGAAAAACATAAGCCTAAGTAAAACTTTCGAACATACATGGACTACAAAAATTGTTTGAAATAGGAAGCATATTCAGAAAAATCATTAAAAAAAATTCAGACCTGCAGGTCTAGTATCTTCAGTAGTCCTCTCAACCTAACTGTAATGCTATATATATCTATGTATCATCCAAAGTTTGCCACATACTCGAGGACGCACACAATGAAAAGTCGAATTTAGCCTCGCAGCAATCCTTTATTGATCAGAGCTGGCAACGTCGCTGGAAATATCATGGCCTTGCTCCTGCTCCTTGTTCACGGGATAGCACGCTGTGGACAGATGCAAACAGAAAAAGTCCCGCAATTAGCTGTTATATCGTTATATCGCCATCGAGTAGACTATGTAAATTTAAAGCCTGCCTGAGACTTGTAGTCCTGTTTGCATAAATAATACCCATGATGGGTTCTGCATCACAGCATATACCTAAAAACATGGCCGGTCCCAGGACTTTTGGTGCCCCGGGCAGGCCTGGACTGGCTGTTGAACGACCATGGGAACAACGCAGGTTTACGAACTGTAATAGTTCTAACCTCATTTACTTAATCGGTTGTCCTTGTGATAAGAAATATGTGGGCATGACCACCAGGAAAATAAAGATCAGGATCTCGGAGCACAAGAGCTCTATACGTTGCAACAAGCAGGCGACGCGAATGACCAAGCATTTTTTAGAAGCCCAACATGCTCCAACCGACCTGCACTGGACAGTGTTAGAACAACCGGTAATTCCCAAACACGTCGCAGATATAAGCACCTTTCTACACAAAAGGGAACAGAGATGGGTGTTTAAATTACAAACTGACAGAACAGGTCTGAATGAGGACATTCCATGGATGTCGCTATAGGTCCCTGCTAAATTGTTCAGTATACATGATTGTTTGTACATAAGATCTCTATGTTGTTATGTTGATATGTTGTAGACGACAAGAGTGTATCTCACATATTCCATTAATTCCATGTGATTATTGCTATTTACTGTTAATGGCATCATTTCAACAGAACAAATGACATATACACGTACAAATGGAACTCCGCTACAATGCATGTACATTGACTGCCATTTGAGAGTTGGTTCATGAGATCCGTCGGTTTGATGAACCCAGACAAAGTTTTACTACTTTCAGATATTGACTGAGCACAATCTGGTGGTTAGTGCAGCGTAGCGAGAACAAAATATACTTTTACTCGTTATCGGCAATGTTCGCTACATACTTTTTGGATTGCAGGCACTGTTTCAAAATTAACCGCCAAGTCATCAATAAGCATCTTTATCAAAGACAATTAGGAACATCTGATTAAAAATGTTTATTGCATGTCAATCTGTGTGGTGCCGTAATACCCCTGAAGCATATTGTATTGCCCAGCAGCCCCGCAGATCTGGCGCACACGATAGAGTTCGTCAATACTCCTGAGGCGAACTACATTTCCCAGCAGCCCCGTGTATCTGGCGCACGTGACATAGTTCGTCAGGTGACCTTCCCGGCAGTCCGCGCAAACAAGTTCAAATAGTCGCTTCCTGTCCGTCTAGGTACCTCCCACTGACAGCCTAGACGGAGGCGAGGAGTACCGACGGACAGGTAAGCGTATGGAGGGAAAGGGATCAACGAAGCGGGCTTAGGCGATCTCTTAACGCATACGGGTTAACCAACTAAGAATGAGATCCATGTGATTCTCAGAGCGCTCCCATTTTCTTGTTTCTGGTTTTAGACACCCGATAAACATACACGGGTGTTCTGGACAAGTCCCCCCCCCCCCCCCCCCTTCCTTGACTGGAACTCGATTCAGCGCATGAATCTTCATTAAAGTTCGGAGTCTATTAGCATCCTTATAATGTATAAAATAGAACTCCAATATTATTGACCTTCCCTATACTGTGCTGTAGCGTCAGGCAGATGGACAACAAGACTGCCATACGTAACTCAGAACTAAACATGTTGGGGAAATGGCGTGTCTAGCATAAAAGCTTCAGAGGGGTCTTCCTCTTTCATTAGTGTTTATCTCCTTTGCACTCAACAGAGCGGTGCTCCATTTGTGCCTGAGCTGTAGCCGGGTGAGGTGGAGAGTTCATTCCCCAGATCGTGGGTGAGTGAATATAAGGATTTTCCTTAATCTTTTCTCTACAAGGTCGTTTTGCCTTAATTTCAGGTTGACTAGTAAGCAACCAGTGACCAATATTGATTGGCAAACATGTACCATCACGAGAGATTCTTCTTGTATTTAAAGCTATCGTTATTAACTCTGTGCATCTCTTTGTGTATGTTTGTTCGTCCATCATGATTTGATGACCTTCTGGATCATCTCGACTGGCGATTTCAGGTGATATGGGGGTCGGAGGGGCGGGCTGCCGAGCACTTTGCCAGGGCCGGTTTTCATTCTCATCCGGCCCTGGGCCCGGGCAGAAAGGAAATGTGTGAGGCCCCCCTAATTTGCATACAGCGTGAAATCAAAGAACATGACATCACAGGAAGTGCCATCAATTGTTTATTTTTAAGCGACTTTGGAAGAAGCAACTTTCTTGGTGAGGTTATCAGTAAAACAATAACCTAAATATTAACACTATTAGAATAAGCACA